>NC_057798.1:432795255-432915899 GCF_018294505.1 Triticum aestivum | reverse complement strand
AAATAATGCGGTGTATGGTTATGGCAGTTCCAGCACTGTGCGTGTATATCATAATAAAATTGTGTAAGAGCTACTTCACAGCAAGTGCTCTCCTCATATGTTCCTTTTATGTGCATATATATACAGGTACTTTAAACGGAAAAGATACTTATGTCGACATCTTTGCAACCTGGGCAAAATGATACCTGAAGGAAGCGCTCCATTCTCGCACTAGAATGTTCAGGCCCTTGACCGTCATATCCATGAGGAAGGCAGACAACAAGCCCGGTCTGGCGGAGCCATTTTGCCTCTCCGCTACTAATGAACTGATCAAATATCACTTGAGCCCCATTTGAAAAATCACCAAACTGTGCTTCCCATAAAACCAGTGAGTTTGGGTTCTCCATTGAATAACCCAACTCAAAGCCCAGAACAGCAAATTCTGACAGGGAACTGTTCAAATTATAGCACACATCAGGTGATGGTAAACCAGATCAATTAAGAAAGGGAAACACATCAGGAGATAACATCAATATATATATTTAAAATAATGTTTAAATAATTATTTAAATGACAAGCTTATATTCAGATGACAAGGTTATGACTTCGCAAAGTGCACCCCAAGTAGTCTCTACCTAAAATTACTAATTTAGTCAGTTAAGAGAATATAACAATTTGTTAAGAATTTCCTCTTCTTTTTCTCGCTTCAGATTTTCTTAACAGTTCCAAACAATTATGAGCATGTAGAAATCAACCTTCTAAACCAACTTTGTTTTGGGTCTACCAATTATTCCAGGATAGTGTTTATTTAGTTATTTTTATTTCTAGATCATCCCAGAACATATAATGCTACGAAATTAAACAACATGTGTTTAGCCATGACTCCATCCCTGAGCAACATGTCTGCTACACATGCCATGTGTGCTGCTCAATTCAACGGGTACAAACCTTGTTGCATATCTCAGCTGCTAAAAGATCATGACAATGTATCAGCAAAAAACGCCAATTATTTGGCTAAGGACGAATGTCTGAAACCTTAGCAAGCTAAATTGCATCTTCAGTAATACTGGCCCCAATTTGTTTATGTTCTAACCATTCTCCTTAGGGTATTGTCAATTCTCCATTCCAGAGTTGACAATAATGAGCATAATTGGTCAGTCATGTGTCCACTGTCAAATACTGATGGATCAAGCCAGCCTTAAGCTTTCTCTTATGTATATGGATATAAAATCACTCACTATGTACAACATAAAGCCAACATTATAACTAAACTAGCTGATACAGTTTTCAGTCTATCTGCTTATGGTGATTTCATGTTTTATTATATATAAGAAATCTAACTGAAGTAACCCATGTGCACCCCTAACTGGAACAAGTTAGCAGACTACAATTCTTACCTGTTGCTTACAGTAAATAGTTCCTCATTCTGGTTCATGACAAGATTATCAAGTGGGCAGTACTGCTCTCCAGTTTCTTGGTCATGGATAACAGAATGGCGGTGGCTGAATGTACCTCTCTCAACATCCTGGCCACTTAACCTGACATGGTTCCCCTCAATTATAAGAGTTGCAAAAGCAAGTGCTTCACCCACTGCCCAGTCAATGCCTTCCCCAGTCTCAATCATTTGGCGACGCAGATCAAAAATCTTCTTGACAGCCCTGTGAGGTTTGAAAGTTTCTGGAAGTGTTGTCATGGCTTCACCAACACGTTTTAGAATCTCTGGCTTGACACTGCATTGTTGCAAATGCATTACATCAAATACACTAACACAAAATGTGGAGGGAAACACAGAACTGGAAGGAAAGAATCATTTACCCGGTGTTTCGGATACGTGAAATCTGTTCTGGGGACTTAAACCCAGTCCAGTAAGCTGAAAGCCAGTCCCTCTTGTTGGGGATATCGTCTTTGCTCTTTTTGAATTCCTCATTCAGTATGGTGCTGACCTTCTTGTGTATCTTGTCAATATCTTCCTTGGAGATCTTCCCTGATTCTAACAGCTGGTTTTGATATATCTCAAGCGCACTTGGGTGGTTCCTAATCACCTGATTCAGATAGAAATATATATCTTAAGTTGCTTGTATAATAAGTATAATAATATCGCTATTTTATTATGCAGAATCAGTTTTATTGCTGATTCATGGCAATCTTTCTACTTCTGTTTACCAATAGATAAGTAAAATAGTTAAGGCTCACAGTTATGTCTAATAAATGATAATTAGCCAGAGTTCCAACGATGATGCTTACTCAGAAAGTAAGGAATGATCAGGACTGAAATTAAGAATGAAAAATGCATATAGAATTGTGTGCCAGATCATAATCATAATGGTGTTTTCCTTTTTTCTTTCCTTTGGGAGCGGGGTGTGGGTGTGGACAGTACCTTGTACATTTTAGGCTGGGTGAAGGAGGGCTCGTCAATCTCATTATGCCCAAATCGACGGTAGCATACAATATCCACCACTACATCAGAATGAAATGTTTGCCTCCACTCCGCAGCAAGCTCACAAGTATGAACCACAGCCTCCAAGTCGTCACCGTTCACATGGAAAATTGGAGCATCCAATGCTTTGGCTACATCTGTACAATACTGTGAAGACCTCCCTGACATCGGATCAGTAGTGAACGCAACCTGATTATTGACCACAAGATGAATTGTTCCACCGGTGGTGTAGTTTGGAAGTGCACTCAGATGCAGGGTCTCATACACAACACCTTGCCCTGAGAAGCTTCCATCACCATGCAATAGCACCCCTAGATTCTTGGTCCTGTCAAGATCATTAGAATAGTACTGCTTTGCTCTGGTCTTCCCAGCAACAACAGGATCGACTGCTTCCAAGTGACTTGGATTTGCAACCAACGATAGATGGATATGTTTCCCACCTCTGGTAGGCCTATCATATGAAGTTCCTAGATGGTACTTGACATCGCCTGTCCCTGTATACAAACCCTCCCCCTCATTGACAGGCTTGGTACCACCACTAAACTCGCTGAAGATCTGTCGCAAGGGCTTACGTACGACGTTTCCCAAGACATTGAGCCTGCCTCTGTGTGGCATCCCAATGACAATACTCTCTACACCAAGATCAGCTGCCCTGTCAAACATCTCCTTCATACCAGGAATCAGTGTCTCGGCACCTTCTAGGCCAAATCGCTTTGCGGTGGTCCACTTCTGTGCCAAGAAATTCTCAAACTGGGTACTCCAGATGAGCCTATCGAGCATGACCTGGCGACGATCATAGGTGTACTCCCTTGGGTTAACTGTCTCGATCCTCTCCCTCAGCCAGTTGCACTTTTCGCGGTCAGGTATGTGCATGTACTCGTAACCAATGGTGCCACAGTAGGCCTGCTCCAGGCGTCCCAACACAGAACGAAGTGTCTGCACAGGCCGATTCTCGGACAAGAACCCAGCCATCCTCCACACCCCGAGGAAGAACTCCCGATCCAAATCAGACTCAGAGAACCCGTAGAACGCCGGGTCCAGGACATCCGGAACCGGGCGCTGCTCCAGCCCAAGAGGATCGAGCTTGGCCTTCATGTGGCCGCTCACCTGGTAGGCGCGCACGAGCAGCAGCAGCCTCATGCTCTCCTGGATCGTCTGGCCGGATATGCCGGGGGACGTGGCGGCCTGCCCGACAAAGTTCCGGAAGAAGTTGTCCCAGGACTCGTCGACGGAGGTCGGGTCCGCCTCCCACGCCCGCTGCAGCTCCTCGAGGTACACGCTGCTGGTGCCATCGAGGAAGCTGTCGGTGAGGCGCGAGAGCGGCACGGCGCGGGGCTCAGGCGCCGCGTACCGCCGGGGGAGCGTCGAGTGGAAGTACCGCGGCGCGGGGCCGGCGAACGGGCTCGCCGGAGCGCGCGACAGGCTCCTCCGCAGCGCCACCCGGGCTAAGCCCGACGCGGCCCGGAATAACCCCATTTTCAGATCGAATTTCCTCTCCCGACGCCAAATCTAGACGCGGAAAACTGGACGGGTTGGGGTACGGATCCAAGAGAAACAGAGAATTAGATCATCAGGAGAAAAGATCGGAGGAATCCAAACAAGTTAGGGTTCGTTACCTAGAAAAGAAATCGTCCCGATTCTTCGGTGGAAGAATGCCTGGAGCGGGTTCCACCCACGACGCCGCCGCGAGGGGAAGAGGGAAAAGATGGACGTGGATAAAAGGGGAGGATGGGGATATATTCGATATTTTTCTTGGATGTTTTCGCGAACAAGGCGTTGATGTATAGAGAATACTATTTTGGGTCCTTCCGGTGCTAATTGTTCATCATACTTCTCTTACGTGGACTAGTAAACCAAATAGAGAGGACAGAAGGCGAAGGAGGTGGGGGATACCGGCTTCAAGCTATGGTATGCGAGGACAGCTGCAAACAGAAATGGCGTAGGCATATTGATCAACAAGAGCCTCAAGTATGGAGTGGTAGACGTCAAGAGACGTGGGGACCGGATTATCCTGGTCAAGCTGTTAGTTGAGGATTTAGTTCTCAATGTTATCAACGTGTATGCCCCGCAAGTAGGCCACAATGAGAACACAAAGAGGGAGTTCTGGGAAGGCCTCGAAGACATGGTTAGGAGTGTACCGATTGATGAGAAGCTCTTCGTAGGAGGAGACCTCAATGGTCACGTGGGTACATCTAACACAGGTTTTGAAGGGGCGCATGCGGGCTTTGGCTATGGCATCAGGAATCAAGAAGGAGAAGATGTCTTAAGCTTTGCTCTAGCCTACAACATGATTGTAGCCAACACCCTCTTTAGAAAGAGAGAATCACATCTGGTGACTTTTAGTAGTGGCCAACATTCTAGCCAGATTGATTCCATCCTCTCGAGAAGGGAAGATAGGCGTGCGTGCCTAGACTGTAAGGTGATACCTGGAGAGAGTGTTGTACCCCAGCATAAGCTGGTGGTTGCTGACTTTCGCTTTCGAATTCGTGTCCAGCGGGATAAGCGGGCTAAAGTCGCTAGAACAAAGTGGTGAAAGCTCAAGGGGGAGGTAGCTCAGGCGTTCAAGGAGAGGGTCATTAAGGAGGGCCCTTGGGAGGAAGGAGGGGATGCGGACAATGTGTGGATGAAGATGGCGACTTGCATTCGTAAGGTGGCCTTAGAGGAGTTTGGAGTATCCAGGGGAAGGAGAAGCGAAGATAAGGATACCTGGTGGTGGAATGATGATGTCCAGAAGGCGATTAATGAGAATAAAGATTGCTTCAGACGCCTATACCTGGATAGGAGTGCACACAACATAGAGAAGTACAAGATGGCGAAGAAGGCCGCAAAGCGAGCTGTTGGTGAAGCAAGGGGTCGGGCGTATGAGGACCTCTACCAACGATTAGGCACGAAGGAAGGCGAAAGGGACATCTATAAGATGGCCAAGATCCAAGAGAGGAAGACGAGGGATATTGGCCAAGTCAAATGCATCAAGGACGGAGCAGGCCAACTCTTGGTGAAGAACGAGAAGATTAAGCATAGATGGCGGGAGTACTTCGACAAGTTGTTCAATGGGGAGAATAAAGGCTCTACCATTGAACTGGACGACTCTTTTGATGAGACCAGCATGCGTTCTGTGCGTCGAATCCAGGAGTCTGAGGTCAAGGAGGCTTTAAAAAGGATGAAGGAAGGCAAGGCGATGGGCCCGGATTGTATCCCCATTGAGGTGTGGAAAGGTCTCGGGGACATAGCGATAGTATGGCTAACCAAGCTTTTCAACCTCATTTTTCGGGCAAACAAGATGCCAGAAGAATGGAGACGGAGTATATTAGTACCAATCTTCAAGCACAAGGGGGATGTTCAGAGTTGTACTAATTACCGTGGAATTAAGCTGATGAGCCATACAATGAAGCTATGGGAGAGAGTCATTGAGCACCGCTTAAGAAGAATGACAAGCGTGACCAAAAATCAGTTTGGTTTCATGCCTGGGAGGTCGACCATGGAAGCCATTTTCTTGGTACGACAGCTTATGGAGAGATATAGGGAGCAAAAGAAGGACTTGCATATGGTGTTCATTGACTTGGAGAAGGCCTATGATAATATACCGTGGAATGTCATGTGGTGGGCCTTGGAGAAACACAAAGTCCCGGCAAAGTACATTACCCTCATCAAGGACATGTACGATAATGTTGTGACAAGTGTTCGAACAAGTGATGTCGACACTGATGACTTCCCGATTAAGATAGGACTGCATCAGGGGTCAGCTTTAAGCCCTTATCTTTTTGCATTGATGATGGATGAGGTCACAAGGGACATACAAGGAGATATCCCATGGTGTATGCTCTTTGCGGATGATGTGGTGCTAGTTGACGATAGTCGGGCGGGGGTAAATAGGAAGTTAGAGTTATGGAGACAAACCTTGGAATCAAAAGGGTTTAGGCTTAGTAGGACTAAAACCGAGTACGTGATGTGCGGTTTCAGTACTATTAGGTGTGAGGAGGAGGAGGTTAGCCTTGATGGTCAGGTGGTACCTCAGAAGGACACCTTTCGGTATTTGGGGTCAATGTTGTAGAAGGATGGGGGTATTGATTAAGGTGTGAACCATTGGATCAAAGCCGGATGGATGAAGAGGCGCCAAGCTTCTGGCATTCTCTGTGACAAGAGAGTGCCACAAAAGCTAAAAGGCAAGTTCTACAGGACGGCGGTTCGACCCGCAATGTTGTATGGAGCTGAGTGTTGGCCGACTAAAAGGCGACATGTTCAACAGTTAGGTGTGGCGGAGATGCGTATGTTGAGATAGATGTGTGGCCATACGAGGAAGGATCGAGTCCGGAATGATGATATACGAGATAGAGTTGGGGTAGCACCAATTGAAGAGAAGCTTGTCCAACATCGTCTGAGATGGTTTGGGCATATCCAGCGCAGGCCTCCAGAAACTCCAGTGCATAGTGGATGGCTAAAGCGTGCGGAGAATGTCAAGAGAGGGCGGGGGTAGACCGAATTTGACATAGGAGGAGTCCGTTAAGAGAGACCTGAAGGATTGGGGTATCACCGAAGAGCTAGCTATGGACAGGGGTGCATGGAAGCTTGCTATCCATGTGCCAGAGCCATGAGTTAGTTGCGAGATTTTATGGGTTTCACCTCTAGCCTACCTCAACTTGCTTGGGACTAAGGCTGCGTTTGGCAGCAAGGTTTTTTTAAAGTTTTCGAAGAATATTGCGGTTTCTGAAAAGAACCATGATTTTGAAAACTTTGATGTGTTTGGCTTTAGAAAAACTGAAGTTCTGTAAACCACAATATCTCAGAAACCAAGGTATTTTTGTTGTTTCGGAAAAAGAGGTCCCGAGCTCTTTTTTCTAAACCGAACGGCGCAGTTGACGTCCCCGTCTATATCCAGATGAGATCGCCTCCTACTTTTCCTCTGACTATTATCTCGCTAACGAATTCGATTATATCTCCTGCTTATTAGCTGATTCTGTTTGATTCACGTACGTTCTCTTCTCGTGTGCTTCTTCTTCCAGCCGGCGTCACCTGCAAGTCTCCCTCTCCCATCTCCTCCGTCGGCCATGAGTCAATCAAGCCCACCACCAGGGAAAAAGGTATGCGCTCATCTATGCCCTTTCCGATGAATGCAATACTGCCACAAGGGGCGGCATATTGAATATACTCCATGCTGATCTTCCAAGGAGTAGATGTCAACGTGGGCTAATACGAGGGCAGTGATTAGTTTCCAGTGATCTTCCAAGCTTCTTGCTTCTCGGTCGTGTACTTGTACGCCTATTAATTTCCGGCAAGTAGCGCATGTCTTGAATAGTTCATGGAGTAGATCGATTGGTCTGTCTGAAGAACACTCGTACGCACAAGGCTTTTCTAGGTAGCCAATGCAGTACCAACTTTGCACGTACACGCACATATAATTTTGGCCGGACTGAAAGTACACGCACATATAGAAAAAAAATATGATGGCAACATTCCTAAGATTGCATTGCTTTAATCTAGTTGATTAATGAACTATGATGTACGTCCTGGTTAAATTAATCTTGCTATTGAACGCCGGCTGATTGATCTATTTCTTGCACTTGTCTAGTTAGCTCAGCATCTAACTGTAGTCATGTTGAGTACGTACATCATCTTTTACTTGGCGATGCATCATATTGTCTTGCTATGATTATATGCCAATCTTCAACTAACAATTAAAAAACAATTGCAGAGCCAAAAAGGGACAGAGCAGCATGGACTAATGGTCGCTTAGCTTTTCTAGTGTCAATGATGAAAGAGTACTCAGATGCGGGGAAGTACCGTGGCCAAAATGGGTGGACAAAGGAAGGATGGAAGGCTATGAAAGACCGATTAAATGCGAGACCTCCTGGAGCTAATTTTACTGTTCAACAGCTGAAAGATAGGGAGCAAAGGCTGAAGAAGGAACTGAATGTCGTCAAGTCTATTGTGGAAAAGAGTGGATTTGGTTGGGATCCCAAGAACAAAGTTCCAACGGCTTTAGATGAAAAATGGGAGGAGCTATCAACTGAACAACGCAAGTGGAGGCACAAACCATTCCCGTACTATGTTGTTCTATATGAAATTCATGAAGGTTTGTTTTTGACAATGATTAAAATTAAGAAGTTACTCCTATCATGTCACTTATTAGTCACCTAATTTGTATGCAGGTAAAATGGCAGAAGGCAAGCGTTGCAAAAGGACAACTGATGGTACTGAAGAGAGGTACAAGAATATGTCCCATCTTCCTGAACATGGAACCTATACTGATAATGTTATGAGGGCTTCTAGTATGGATACTCCTGAGGCAACACTATCTGCTCCGGGATCAGCAATCCCAGAATATGACTGGGGTGGAAATATATATGGTGATGATGTTGATTTATCATATGGTGGATATTCAGAACCTCTAGGGAGTAATGAAAATCATGTTTCAGCAGTAGAAGATTTAACAAGTGTGGATTCACCTCGAAGGAAGAGGCTTCGGAATTCAAAAGGATCTGATGATGGAAGTGACAAAACTAAGGGAAAAAGAGGCAAGGACATTGTGTTGGCCAACTTGGTTTCTGTGAGGGAAGAAGAAATGCAGACTTGTAAGGAAATGAAGACAAAGCAAATTGACAGCTACAAGGAAATCAAGATGGCCCAAATGGAAAGGAATGACCCCAAAAATGATCCTTATGGCATGCCAAACTATATTGAGAAACTTAGAACATTGGGACTCACTCCAAGTGACCAGCACAAGATGATTAACCATCTGAAAGAACATATGCTAAACCGTCAAACATTCATGGAAGTAGACGATGATGTTCTTTCCGTGATTATCAAAGAAGTGGTGGCCCCGCATGTCTGAAGGTTACCAAAGCAGGAGACATTTTATTTAATCATGTTACCATTTCATTATACGTTCGTTCAGTGTCATCTTTCATGAATCGTTGCCAATTAAGTAGTATCATGTTTCTTTCTATATTGTGAATAAAGGAAGCACAATAACTATATTGATTCTTTTTATTCATTCCTCGTATACAATATTAATATTCTGCTTATTTTATTGTACTCATGAGACATCCAACCTACCGGGAAAAAAATGCTAAAATATATGAATTTATTTTATTCAGTACACTTCTGAACAAAAACATATATAAACAGGAGAGCAAATGAAAGTCATGCAATATTTCTTCTAGTCCGTCTGAGATAGTCTTGATAGTCATTCCACATGGCATTGGCTATTTCATCCCTTTTTGTGCTACCTAGTGCTTGTAGCTCATTGAGAGAATGTATGTCATTTGTATACTTCATATCTCCACTTGGAACATCAATTATTTTTACTGGATCAATCTCTGATTCAACTTGGTCCAACCATTGTTCGCCACCCTCATTACTACAAATGAAATTATGAAGAGCACAACATGCTATCGCAATTTCTGCTTGCGAGTTGATGGGGTATTGCGATGCACATTTTAGTATAGGGAAACGCTTCTTCAGAACTCCAATTACACGCTCAACATGATTACGAAGTTGTGCATGCCTCAGGTTGAATAGTTCTCGAGGATTCTGCGGCCGCTGATTGCATTTAGCCTGCTCCACCAAATGGTACCTTACATTGCGATAAGGTGCAATAAAATTAGGCGTATTCGCATAACCAGCATCCACCAAATAAAACTTTCCTTCGGGGACATAGAAGTTATTTTCAAGAGCATCTTGTAGAACACGAGCGTCGGAAGCGGAACCTTCCCATCCGCTGCTGACATGGACGAAACGATTATCAAAATCACATGCAACCATAACATTTTGTGACAGTGTTCCCTTTCTGTTACGATATGGATCTTGGTCATTTGGAGATATGCTATTTGGAATATGTGTTCCATCTATTTCCATCTATTGCTCCAATACAATCCTACAAAAAAAATTGCATACAATGAAAACTTTGCATTTATATATGGTTATAGCACTGAAGGGTTAAAAGGTGAATAATACCCTGAAATATGGCATAAATTTCGTATTGCTTGCAACTTTGAGAGGAACATTAATTGGAGGCAACTATATTATACTTCCTGTCAATATCATGAGGGCGTTAAACACAATACGGAAATAGCGACTTATGACCTCACCACTATGCTGAAATTGCCCTTGGAGTGTACGATTGGTTGCATTCTTTGAAACGGCATATAAAAATATGCCTACTTGTTCTTCCACTGAGACAAAATTTATATCTCTTAGATGGCATCTTTCTCGAAGGCACTGGACTAAGTTACGAAAAATATACTGCTCCATCCGAAAATCTCGTTTGCATCTCAATTCATGACCTTCTAGAACTTCTCGCACGTACCGATCTCCCGTAAGGATGGATGTATGTATACGTGTGTGGTTGGCCGAGCTTCTATCATTAGCATACAAAGCTTCGATGATAGCTAATTCATCATCTTCTCTACGTTTGCGCATCAAAAAATTACCCAACATTCTGATTGACAATATAACACACCTACACAAATATGCATATGACATCTTAGGTATACACTTTCCTAGATCCCCCAACCCTCGAAAAAAATGATTGATAGTAGAACATACCTGCTAACTTTCTGTAGATCACATTTGTAAATCAAGAGAAACTTGTTGTGTGAAGACTAGAATATCTTGCGACTGTGTGTTCGTTTGAAGAGGGGTATATATAGGTGGATTAGTTCAAGTCTTCAACGCTAGTGGACCAAGCAAAGGCCATACGTGATTCTAGGATAGACATATTCTAGGTTAGGTGACATGCATGTAGATGCAGCAGAGATAGACATTTTCTATAGATCCTAGCATCTAGGTCGGGCGGACGTGTGCATGCATGGCGGCTGCATGCAGCCAGCCACCGTTAGCAGCAGCTAAATACTCAGTCATGCATGCTAAATACCTGGTCAAAACTTTGATAAAACAGCACCAGCCAAACGCATGTAAAAACTGAGAAAAGTGTTGGTTTTAGAAACTGCGGTATTACTTGCCCACCGATGGGAATTCTTTGGTTTTCAATTACAGCAGTTTTCTAAAAACTTTGCTGCCAAACTAGGCCTAAAGGCTTTGTTGTTGTTGTTGTTTTTGTTGTTTTATATGTAATAAAAAAATAGCGGGTTATCGCCTTCAACAAAGGCTTTCTTTTATTGACCATTGGATATAATTGTAGCGATCTTGCCTTCAACCAATGGAAGAATATAATGTAACAAAAAAATAACAGAACAATGAGTTTACTTTTGCGAATATGTTTATTTTGATGTACTATATACAAGTTACTGAATCAGTTGGCTTAAACATAATACTCTCTCAGTTCCTAAATATTTGTCTTTCTAGATATTTCAACAAGTGACTACATACGGAGCAAAATGAGTGAATCTACACTCTAAAATATGTCTATATACATCCGTATGTGGTACTTCATTTGAAATCTCTAAAAAGACAATTATTTAGGAACGGAGGGAGTAGAAAAGAAAAAAAAATGTCGCCATCATGCTATGGAAGAAAATATGAAAAGCTTGATCAAATTTGCACTGTGTAATTTTAAAGAGAAATACAATAATTTGTTCCTTCACATATAAAGATCAAATTTCTATTACCTCCGTCTCAATTACTTGTTTTGCATTTATCTAGATATGAATCTAACATGTGTCTAGATAAATCCATATCTAAATAAATGTAAGACAAGTAATTTGGGACGGAGGGAGTATGTAACAAAGAAATATCATGACTATCATGTCAAGTGAAAGAAATTTCCAGGAGAAAGTGTGTAGCTATATCACCAATTAAAGCAGTACATGTACATATTCCTCTTCGTATTTTGTACATGGATAAAATTGCCCCTTAGGACAACTCAATATCGTTTCCTTTCTTGCCGCCCGCGCTGCTCCGCTCGTTGTTGCCTCCTCTGATCCCGCTGCCTACGGTTCTGCTCCAGGTCACCAGCTCCTCCACTTCTCCCGTACCTGCTGCACCCGACTGTTGCGCCACTGCCTCCTGTGCTCGTCTCAGCCACCGCTTCCGCTCCTCGAGGCCACTTCTGCATGCATTGCTGCTCCCGGGCACCACCTCTAGTGCTACTTCCAGCTGCGCCTTCCTAGGATTCTCTTGGCCTTGTTCACCACTGGGCTCTTGCCGTTGGTGCTCGGTGTTGATGATGCCGACAATTACCAAGAGCAGCGATATGGATGACAAAAATTGAAGATGGTGTGTGACTACACCGACTTGTGTATATGCAAAAACAGAAGATACTTTACAGTGACTTGCTGAAACATAGAAGGGCTAAAGGAAATCCAATAATCACAAAATAAGACATAGGTGTAAAGTGGGACTGGTAGATAAGTTTGCCACAATAAACTGGATCGAACAGTGGCTAAGCCGCAACTAAAAAATTATAAACTCTCACACTAAAATAAACTACACAATTACTCAAAGCTGCGACATCTTGATAAGACAATGGTCTTGATGCTTTTCTGCGATGACATCTCTTAAACACCGCCTTTCGTAGTTGGTGTGTACTATAGACCGGCAACAACAGATTATATATTGACCATTTCGGAAAGTGTGTAATCAACTTTCAAAGACATTGATAAATACTGCAACTATGATAAGATGGTTTCAAATTCGTTAACGCAATTCTCATCTTGTTTTTTAGGATAACAATCAGAACCCAAAAATGAAGACATCAAAAACTTAGTTTACATCTAATACATTGAATAATATTGGGTATATTTTGTGTGAACCCCATCTAGCCCTGCCAAAAATTGGCATGTCCAAACCAAAAGGGCATGGCCTAGATATTGGAAAGTCTCCATTGTTTGGTTTTGTAGCTATGACACCTACCATCGTTTTTGGCAAAATCATAGACTTCCATTTGGTTTGAAGCCAAATGTCTTCACATCATTTAACAATCTCTCACAAATGGAGAAGGGGGTGGAGGGGTATATATCCTCCACACAAAATCTAACCGCTACACACAATTTACCAAACTTGGTGGGACTGAATAGTGAAACTCGATGAGACCGAAATGTGAATGGTAGGCTTTTCGGTGGGTCTTCCAAGAAAAATATCCGTGTTACTTGATTTGCCAAAATGAAAGACTCGTTGGTCTGGTACGCCGCCTTGACATTGATGGATTTGAAATAATCATCAGCTCTAAGTTTTGCGATCCTGGAAAACAGGTTATACCAACGACAACACAACAGAACCACACACCGATGATCCTCGAAACTGGAGATATACTACAACTGAACAATGTCTGTTATGTTAGCATACATTTCAGGTGTCTCTTTGTCATACGTATCAGTGCTCATGATAGCACTGTTTTGTGTCTTCCTGCCTTCGTCTCGTGCAAGGGTGTTGTAGCACACATCTCCAACAACGCAAGATTCATAATGTCTTACCCGAGTATCAGGACCCATTGCTAGTGACTAAAGGGCATCATCAACTACCTGCCCATCCTCCCGCATCTTCTTAACCTATGGTTAGAAAATAGACAAGCTAATCATCTTATGTACTCAATATATTAAAAAATCTGACAGTGCAATTCAAAAGCTTACATGTCTCTTGAACCATTTCGCAAATCCCGCCATAACCAGTTTGTTAATGTTTCTTGGATTTTGCGGCAGTAACTCCTTTTTGTAGATGCTGCACAACATAGTGATCGCGTTAAACATCTAAATATATAAGAATGTGCTGCAAGTTTAGTAGATTACGATGTATAAGCTGCAGTACTTAGCACTTACTACTTGATATAAGGTAGTATCTCACGACAGTTATTCAACACATGCCAAACCATTTTGTCCAAATCTTTAGGTTTGTCCTCTTGTCGACTCTTCCATGTAACTCGAACAGAATAATCAAAAACATTAAGCCCGGGATTGTCTTCACCAACCTCTTTGCTAAGCTGATCAGCTGTTTCAATGTATTTTGAGCAGAATGTCAACGCTTCTGTAGCAATGTAGGCCTCTGCAATGGAACCCTCGGGTCTAGCTCTGTTCCTAACATAGCCCTTGAAAGTGCCTAGCCGCCTTTCAATAGGGTACATCCAGCCATACTGTACTGGACCTCTAAGTAGTGCCTCATCAGGTAGATGAACAGCCAAATGTACCATCACATCAAAGAAGGCTGGAGGATATATCTTCTCAAGGTCGCATAGGATAGTTGGTATCTTGTCTCTAAGACGCTCCAAAGCATCTATCATGATATTTGTACTGCAGAGTTCCATGAAGAATTGTCCCAACTCTACAACTGCTCTGTATAAGTCAGGGCGGCCCAATCCTCTAAGGATAACAAGTAAAACCCTTTGAAGTAGGACGTGGCAGTCATGAGTTTTCAACCGTTGTACCTTGTTTCCATCTGCAATGACTCTCCTTTCAGGGTTGGAAGCAAATCCATGTGGGAATCTCACACGTGACAGGACCTCGCAGAATTCTTTTCTTTTTACCTTGTCCAAGACGTACTCAGCTGGTGCCATATCCTGTGGTTTACCTTCATCTTGCACCTGCAAATCCTGTCTGATACCCAGGTGTGTCAAATCAATCCTAGATTTTAAGGTATCTTTCGTCTTGCTTCAATATTAAGAAGTGTGCCGATAATGCTGTCACATATATTTTTCTCGATGTGCATCACATCAAGATTATGCCGCGGATCCAAATCTTTCCAATACTCCAAGTCCCACAAAGTGGACCTGCGGGTAAACAATAATCTCTCTTCTGCCATGCCACGCTTCCTTTTCCCGCTACCATTACCAGGATGGTTTCCTGGTGTAATATGCCTGACCTTCTGTAATTCCACTTGCAACTCATCGGCAGTGAGCCTCTTTGGCACATCACAGTTTTCATGCTTTGCATTGAACACATGTCTTCGGTATTTTCTAGGATGCGGCTTGTCCTTGGCAAGAAAACAGCGGTGTCCAATGTAACAGATCTTGCTAAGTATTGCGTATGACAGCGGATTCCTGTCACAACGAAAGCATGCATTGTAACCATGTGTCGTTCACCCTGACATAGTGCCCAAAGCCGGATAATCATGGATGCACCAAATTATAACAGCACACAGACAGGAATCAGCTGGTGGGCTGCTATATAGGTCTCGAGTGAGAACACCCCTCCATAGCTATTGAAGTTCCTCCACAAGAGGCTCCATGAACAAATCAAAATCCTTTTCAGGACTTTTTGGACCTGTGATGAGCAAGGCCATCATGTAGTTTGATTTTTTGGTGCAGACATTTGGAGGCATGTTGTAAGGGATAACAAGCACTGGCCACATGCTATATGTGGCGCTCTGGTGGCCAAATGGGTTTAATCCATCTGAAGCTAAGCCAAGTCTAATGTTTCTCGGGTCAGCAGCAAACTTTTTGTGTTTATGATTGAAGCTTTTCCACTCACTACCATGAGATGGATGGCTCATTACATTCTGATCTCTGTACTCCTGGTTCCTAGAATGCCACAGTACATCCTCTATTGTTTCAGCATCATGAAACAACCTCTGCAATCTTGGTATAATTGGAAAATGTCTCAGAACATTATGAGGAATCCTCTTCACAACATCGCCATCTTTCCATCTTGATGATTTGCATTTCGGGCATCCACTTAAGTTGGCATAATCCTTCCGGAACAGAACATAATTATTCTTACAAACATGGATCATATCATATCCAATTCCAACTGCACGAAGGAAATTCTTCATTTTACTGTAGGTGTGTGGCAGCTCAGACGCATTTGGGAAAGATTTGCGAAAAGCAGCCAACATCGCATCGAATGATTTGTTGGTCATCCACTCAGATGTCTTCACCTGAAGAAAGGTGACCATAGCTGAGAATACTGATAGCTTATTTCCTGGGGTGATAGCCACGTTGCATTGTTCTAACATGCGGGCCCATCGTTTTTCTTCTGCAGGTGAAAGTTCATGGAATGCACGAGCATTTCGTAGCATTGTTTCAATGTTGGTCAAACTCACTGGGTCCGCCACCACCGCCTCCTCCTCCTCTTCCACCTGAGCATCAAGCAGATCAAGATGGTGATTTGCTGCTTCCACGTAGTCAATAACATTGACATTCACATTTTCACCATGATGAGCCCACCTAGTATATGTGAGCGACATCCCATACAAGTGTAGATGATTTTGCATAGTTGACTGGGGTCTTGTAACTGAATTCATACAACTGCTACACGGGTAGAGCACATCTGATTTCGGACCACCTTACTCAGCTTTGATAAAGTTCATGAAGTTTTCAACCCCCTCGACATATGCAGCTGAGAATCTTCGAGTAGAAGTTATCCAAGTCCTGTCCATCTATTAGACATACAAATTAGTTCTTCTACTAGTTATTACAGGAAAAACATATATGCTTTTTTATGAAGTCAAGAAAAAAAATACCTAAGTCGATGTCTAAAGCTATGGCAAGATATTTGGACGAGCAGATCTAAGTAACGAAATATATGTAAAGCTAATTCAGCAAACATATTTGAGTGCTAAATTATGGCAGGCTGTTTCAGCAGTCAATGAGGCCGAGCACACAACCATCGAACTATCGAAGGCCATCACAGCAACAAAGATCGAGTATAAAATGGTGTAGAGCTATTTCACCTAACAGATTGGCTACTAGACCATGGCAATCTATGTCACAATAAATATATGGCAGGATATTTTAGCAACTAATCGGCCTTGGCATGCCATCTCAGCTAAGTAGATTGAGTGCAGAACAGGGCAAGGAAGCTTCTTAAGCAGAGCATATTGACTAGAAACTACTTCGGCAAACAGTGAGATTAACAGCGTCTATCAGCTAACATTCAGCGCTACACCGATATGCATGGGGCCTCAGTCTAGAATGCGCGTACCGTGGGAGAAGCTGACCGCCGTGCGTCTCCACACGAACGTCGCCAGCGGTGGCGGCGCTGACCGCCGTGCGCCTCCACAAGAACGTAGCTAGTGGTGGCGGCGCGGCTAGAGGACGACAGTCTACGAGAGCGTACTGTGGGAGCGAGAGGATCGTCGTGCGTCCCCTCGACGAACCGCGGCGCTGACGTATCAGCACGGCGGGGAGGGCGGCTTTGGCGGGGCAAATGGAGTGGAGGGGGACGGGGGGAGGGGGTTTGGGGAATATTATTGGCTAGTTGGCCGAAGGGCGGTTGAATCGGATTTGGGGGGAATATTTGGGTGGGGGAGGATTTTCGCGTAGTGGGCGGGGGGAGTTTGGCGCATGGTCAGTTTCTCCAAGTGTAGTCCCACGTGTCAGTGAAGAGGCAAGTCGAAGCGCATCCCGTTTGCGTGAGCCGTGTGCAGGACCGAACATGTGTGGGGTGCAATGCGCCCGCGACAGGAGTGTTGTGAGTGTACCGCCTTTTTTCCTTTTAAACTAGGTGCTTCGCCCCCTCAAAAAGAAAAACTTGTTGCTTCGCGTGATCCATCGATACTGTGCCTAAGATAAATTGTGTATGTATAGACCCTATGTGTTTATTTTACTTCGCATGTTAGCTTTGTCTCGGTTCAATAAAAAGCAGAGTTGGTGATGATGGTGTGCCTGTCATCCTGCAATATAGGCCGTCCGATCTATATCTAACGGATAGGAAAGAAACTATGACAATCTACCCGCACTCCTCTCCACATTTGCAGATAAGGCTTTCCCTCGTTCATCCTTTTCTCCCACAAGATCTTGATCTTCCGTGCAACGCATGGGCATCTTGCTAGTACTGGTACAATATACTATATTATTGTGAAAGTTCATATACACCGGCCGAGATTAATGCAAACACGGCAGATTTTCATTACATTTCGAACTTTCATAGGACAGAAAAATAAAAGAAACCCGACCCTAAACCTATTCTACGGCAGCGACCAACGTCCTCCATCTGTGATCTCTATGTACGGGGGCGGGGTTCAAGACCCGTGAAGTGAAGGTGCGGTCTCCGACGAGGAAGAGTAGAGCACGAGATACAAACCGGCTAGTTGGCACACCATGCCCTACCGCCTCCCATGCCCTACTCATCCTTGGAGGAGTCCCCGACCTCGGCGGTGCTGGACGTTGGACGGCGGCAAGTAGGACACGTGGCTGACGGTGCTCCCGTCGTCAGCCGCCAGCGTGGCCACCGCTTGTGCGGTCGCGTCCGCGTCTGGCTATGCCGCTATTGCATCGCGAGAGGCGACTTGAGCAAGGGCGGTGACCTTGAGCTTCATCCCCGAAGACAAGCTCTCCCGCAGAGTGTTCGCGCTTGCGGTCATGGCGGATGTGGTGCCAGGTAGGAGGACGATGCGCTATGGTGTGGAGGTTAGCTGGGCGTTGCCGCTTTAAGTAGCGCATTCCGGTGAGGCCAAGCATCCGGGTGCGTCATTAAGTCGTCGGAGTTGGTTCCTCGGGCACCGAGCCTCTTAACGACGTCATACGAACAGACGGCATGAATGCGGGCAGCTGGCACCGGCTGGGAACGCACAGCGCGACGACGTGAGAGACGAGGGTTTTGGTGTGCCAGGGTAGTCAGCTGCGGTCGTGGCAACGTTGGAGATGCCCTTTTCTCACATGTGATCCCCGCATGTCATTGAAAAAGCAAGACGACCTGGCATGGTCTCAGGTCCTGAGGATGCAGTTGGCCGCGCTACACCACTCTGCGGACGCGTCGCGGCGCCCTGTGCATCCTCGACGAGCCGAGTGTTGGGGTGTGTTTGGATTGTGGCCAAAGTGCACCTTACCAAAATTTTGGTCATGACCCAAAGATTGGTCTTTGTTTGGATGGTTGCCATTTTTTGGCATGCCAATGAACTCTAGCCAACTCTAGTTCATTTTTCTTGCCAATGTCGGCCAAATCATGGGCAACCAATACCTCAACCAAAATATTGGCTACCCAATGCTTTGATGGGGCAACCTTGGGCACAAACCAAACATATTATTGGTCGTGCCACAACACTAACGCCACCCTCGGCACACTAAAACCGACCGTGTCTAGCGACGATGAGTGTGTCGCTCACCACGGTCGCCGTGTCCAGAGGCGGTGCTGGAGCTATGCCACGTTGTTGGCCCCCACGACCCACATGAACGGTTGCCGGTGGCGAGGAGGTCATGGGCCAGCTCCTCCATTGGACTAGTCTGCGCTACATCGTCCCGACAGGTGTGCCCCACATGTCGGTTTCCTTGGTTTCCCAGCCATATTCGAGCGTCAGTGCTCCGCGTTGCGCATTAGGCCTTTCACTATGTAGGCCAAGCGAGACAACTTATTGTTTATTTGAGCCGTTCAAGTATAATCATGTGGCGTTTGCTTATTTCTCATTCCTCTCCAACCCTCTTCTCCATTGATCATGTCGCCCTCCGGTCGAGTCCATCCTCCCGCATGCCTCATTTGAACATTCTGCCGAGTATCATTCGCATGTACGCACCCTAGTCCTCTTTCAATCGATCACCGGACCCCGAGATGAAATCGAGAGAGAACGAGTGGGGGCACATGATACCTAAGGCGGATTCAAAATTTTGAAACGGTGATCATAGCATCCGCAAATCATATATAAAGGGTATTCAATGTTTGTTTTGTTTTTGAACGTACAATATACTCCCTCCTATCCTTTCTAGTTTACATATAAGTTTTATGTGTAGTCAAAGTATCTCTACTTTGATCAAAAAAGTATCAACATTCAACAACGCCCAATCAATATTGTTAGATTCGTACGTATTCCTAGATTTGTACTCGAGATGGTTTCCAAATTGTTTTCAACCACGTGAATGTGCTTGTTCTCGTGCATGCTCTTCCTACTAGGATTTTGCCACATATAGCTAGTCCAATAGTAACTTTTTTAAGCTCCCTGTCCAATAGTACTAGTGGAGTACTGACAACATCTGTACTAGAGTATGCAGTGCTCATAGTAGTACTCCCTCCTTCCATTTATATAGGGCCTATGTGGAGGAGAGAGATGTGAAAAAGTAAGGGGAGTGAGCTCTCATGCAAGAGCCTAGCTATATACACATTCCTAGTTAAATACAATAAATATGAAGAAAGAGATAGAGAGGAGATGGAAAAAAGTACTAATACAATAGCCAACCTTATAAATTTTTTGTGGGAAATAGCCAACCTTATAGACCACACTACTGTATGAGTGCATATAATAGATGATGGCTATAGATGACATGGCAGTCCCTCATAGCCATCGACTGGCTATATTATTAACCATGCTCTAATGCGTTTTTAAAACCGCATTTGACTATTGACAAGATTAATAGTACATGAGATGTATGATATGAAAATTATATCATTTGAAACTCCTTTCACATATGAATTTGACCGTATGCTTTGTGTAAGTTGCATGTCATATATTATTACTCTAACATTTGGTCAAAGTAAGCCTCGAAAAACACATTAGGCCCTGTATAGTAAATGGAAGGAGGGAGTAATGGTGGAAGTGGATCCTCTGACGTAGGTATCCCTGCCTTACCCTCCCTTTCGGTCACTTACTGGTGGACCCCATGCTTGCTAGGCCCCGCATGTCAGTTACTCAATGGGTTCGGCCACGTCAGTCCCTCTGTTTTTGTTTACTCCGCATAAAACGGAGGGAGTGGTAGTATAAATGACGCGGGCAGGGCAGGGGGCATCGGTTTGCTCTCAACTGCGGTCCCACAAGCGAGCGAAAATGCAAGCTGAAGCACGTTCCATTCGATGAGCGACATGGAGGGTCCAGCGTGTCGGGCTGCAACGCGAACGCGACAAGAGCGATGTACAGTCAAAACCGATTGACCGGTCGTCACCGGAACCACTATTCACACCAAAACCTTCGCTGCTCGGCCTACGCCAACCATTGCCCTAAAACCACACCTAATCTCCAACCCATTCCCCCACCTTTCGATCCCCTAGCCCGCATCAAGCGTCCCCTAGTTCGCCGGAAATCCATGATGCACCGCAAGATCACTTACTACAAGATGCTGACGCCGGAGCGCCGCGCAGAAATCGCGGCGGCGGTCGGCGCCACAAACCTCCGTTCCCAAGCTCGCTTTGCGGCGGGCCAATCCCCGAGTTCTCTGGAGCCAAGCTACGAGGAGGAGGAAGTCGATCCAATGTTCATGGCAGAGGTCGCGGCGCAGAAGGCCCCCGATGGGTATGAGACGATGGACATCGACTTCATGCCGGCGTCCGAGTCCCCCATGGTGCAGGCGGACCAGCGGTTCAACATGGCGATACTAAAGGAGGACCAGGAGGCAGAAGCTCAACTCGACGTGGAGCGCGTGCATGCCGCTGCCATCGAGGCTTTCTTGTAGGCGGAACCGGATGTAGTGGATGTGAACCGGGCAGCGGAGGCTCAACTTGAGGCGGAGCGCGCGGATGCCGCTGCCATCGAGGCCCTCCTGCAGGTGGAACCAGACGTCCTGGACTTGAACCGGGCGGCAGAGGCTCAACTCGATGCGGAGCGCGCGGATGCCGCTCTCATCGACGCCCTCCTACAGGCGGAACCAGACGTCTTGGACTTGAACCGGGCGGCGGAGGCTCGACTCGACGCAGAGTGCGGGGATGCCGCTGCCATCGAGGCCCTCCTGCAGGCGGAACCAGACGTCCTCGACTTGAACCGGACTGTGCTCTCGTCCGTGTAGAGCGCTCGCACGCTCCGCACGAACGAGTAGCTGGAGGTCGAGGACAACCACGGTGCGGAGACACACGTCGGCAGCTACGGCTGGTTCGCGCCGGCAGCCAAAGACGACGAGGCCGTCTCGTTCCGCGAGTAGTGATAGTTTTTCTTTATGCTGTTGTTTTTATGGATCTTTTGTTGTGTAAAAACATATATTGTTGTGCAAGTCACCTAACTTGGGCCAGTCTACCATTTCAGGAGGTTGGATGAATATCCTACGTCTCCTAACCCTTCTTCCTCACCTCTTCTTCTTCCCCAACAGACCACCGCACGGGCCATACGGATACTCCCCAACGTGTGGTTGGATAAACATACTCTATGAACAAAAATCATGTGTCAGTGGTAGGATGGCTGAGTTTGGTTTGTTCACATGCGACAACACGTGTTAGTGAGGGTGCGTTCCCTTGGTTGGGTTTGCAGCGTGCAAGAGCGACTGCGTGAGGGTGCGGTGCGACCGCGGAGTGCAGGACCGTGTGAGGGTGCGATGCGACGCGACAGCCATGCGCAAGTGTACCTCCTTTTCATTTTGAAAACTTTAGGCAAGCTTGGCAAAAATGTGTCCTTGGTTGCTAGTACGAGGCAAACCCCATCAATTTTGCCTCGATTAGTGTTAGTGGGCTTTTGCAAATTGTAGTTTTGATATATTGGCCTTGTGTACAAAAAAATGGAGGTAGTAACCATATTTGACTTCCTTCCCCATTGCGGTGGCATCGACGATATCTCGAACGTTGTGGTTTGGCGAAGTGCGTTCGATGGAGAACACCATTGAGGGAGACCACGGTAAGTCATTCGCAAGTGTCGCCTACAAGCCGAGACAACCGCCTTATTTGCATCCAGGAAGTCCGTTGAACCAAAGGACGCGTAAATGTACTAGTACTACTAGTACATAATAGCGTCGTCCGTCCAGCTTAGTGCGGTGAGATGGTTTCTCGAAGAAGACGATGGAGAAGCGGAGTCAGTGAAGAGTGAAATGATGGTTGCTTCGCCCATGCTTTTGTGATTTGACGCCTCACTACTTTGTGATTTGTGATAGAAGGGACAGGGGAGTAGACTATGTGCTCTATACTGTACTGCATGCGTCCAAGCATGGGAGAAAGAGGAGAGACGTTGCAATTTTCTATTCCTTCAATCAATCAATCAGGGAGCTTTGATTCCATCTTTTTGGCTTTGGCAACACCGTCCACAATGGTTCCCACAATGCCAAAAGCTATTTTCACATTTGGCCACACATTGTGGATGCCCTTAACCGTACCACTTGGTTTTGCTCCTGTGTGCTATCTATACAAATCTCAATTATATTGATCTAAAAAATTATAGAATCAAGATTAGTAAAAAGGAGGTGATTTTGCCGCGCGGATGGCGGGGGAGGTTTCTTATTTTTAGAGGACGTTGTCCTGGCGGTTTGCTAACATGCGGTCCCATGTGTCAGTGCTTTACCAAGCCGATCCCTGTCCCACATGAGGCTGGTCGTAATGGTAGTATTATAGCTAGTATCATGCATGCCAACTAGGTAATTTTGATGAGGTGTCGTAGCATTAAATAAAGAAAAAGAGGGTGGAGTATCATAACATGATACCGTATCATAATAAATACTATACTACTTTGTGTCATGCATGACAATAAATAAAGTACTACATGATACTTATATAGGATACTATGCATTGGGGAGGTAGTATCATACACTAGTATCATATGCATGATACTAGTATATGATACTCCCCATTACAACCAGCCTGAGGCAAAACAATGGCAGAGGCAACACGTGGTTAAGTTGAAGAAGATGAGGGAGAAGCGGATTCAGCAACGAGTGAAATGATGGTTGCTTCGTCCCTCCAACTTCTTTTTTTAGCATTATTACTTCGTCCCTCCAACTTAACTGTGGGAAAGGTGCAGCTTTGTGATTTGACGCCTCATTGCTCATTACTACGCTGGCGCCATGACTGGGGTGTTTCACCCTGGCTGCTCTGCATTGTATTCCGGTATGGCACATGGACCCGGTAGCTTGATGTCCCACATGTCGGCGAAAGTGACTAGAAGATTTATGAAAGCGAGCGCTCCACTCTTACGACGGAGGAGTACACGACACGACGGCCCAGTGAACTGTCACTTGTACTGTATAGTACTATAGTTTTGCTGTTTTGCATGATCCATCGATACAAACCCGATTAAACAGGAAAGGGTGGGATTTTTCCCGTGCGGTAGATGATACTGGCCATACATTTCAAAGGCAATTTTAATGTATGCAAACTGAATAATTAAGTAACAATATGATATCTAGTAAAACTAAAAACACAAATGATTTATTGTGTTAGAGTGTAGTAGTAGTGCTGTATTGCATAGTTGTTAGATGTAACATGCGAGAACGTATAGAGATGTAGTTTTGGAGGGCCTACAGAGAGAAAAGCGTAATATGGTGACCGAACTTCAGAATAAGCTAATTACGGTCACTATATATGTTTTGCGGTGATTATACGGTCACTTGCTCACGGTTCAACATCAGATTGCACTCTGTTGACCGACCAAATAGTTTGCGTGGCGCCATGTTGACTAGTTAAATTGACCATATTTCTTGTGGGTCCCACCTGTCCGTTCGCATAGGGAAAAGGTCAGATAAACACAAATTTATGCAGGCGCGACAAGACTCCAACCCGTGCGCGGGAATCACCTGGTTGTGTATGTGTCTGTCAGGGCCTGATGTGTGCGCATGCACGTGTAGGTTGAGCAATTGAACGTGAGAGTGTGTGTTGGTCGTGTGGTGTACTGGTGTGTGCATGCATGCGTGCGTGTGAGTGTTGCGTGCATGCGTGGTTGTGTGTGTATGTGTGAGTGTTGCATGCGTGCGTGGGTGCATCTGTTTGTGTGAGTGTTGCATGCATGCAGTTCGTGTGCATGCGCGCGTGTGTGTATAATCACCACACCAGCTCATGTGTGTTAAAACAGACGGCTCAGCATACCAATACAAGGCCACCTTGTCCGCTGTGCCCGCGGTCATGACTTCGAACCATCGTCCAATATTTTTTTGTCGTTTGTTTTCATTCTTACTAGCAAGATGCATGTGTGTTTCACATAACATCAAGATGCATTTGTATGACTAGTTTATCTTGTGAGAGAAAAGGATGAACGAGGGAAGGCCTTATTTGCAAATATGGAGAGGTGTGTGGGTATCTTTTTGCAAAATTGCCATAGTTTCTTTCCTATCCGTCAGATATAAATTGGACGACCTATATTGCAGGATGGCAGGCACACCATCATCACCAACTCTGTTTTTATAAGAGTGTATGTATTTTATAAGAATGTAGATGTAGAGCAGATACAAGCCGACAGGTGGGCACGATGGTAGTGAGATAATGTGATGCAACACTAGAGGTGCCACGTGGAGAGTTTAACTGGTCAACTAGTCATGTCTTGAGCAAATACAGAGTTGTACGGTGAGCCTGTGACTGTATAATAACCACTAAACGTAAATGGTGACTGTAATGAGTGGATTTTGAAGTCTAATGTACATATCGTGCTTTCGCTTCAAATAGAATGATCGTCATTGTATATATCTCGAGAGAAAGATGAAACATGCATGAATGTGCTGGGGGCTTACTTTTAGAGGACCTGAAGATAGTTTGTGTGCATACGTGAAAGGGCGTAGAGGGGGGGCTATGCGATGGAGAGAGAGATGCTCTTCGTTTCTCTTTATTATGACTAACTTTGTATATAGTATAAAAATATACAAATTCATAGTGCGAAATAAATATCATTGTGGGCACCATGCAATGCAAATTAGCGTTCGTACTCCTCCATATAACTTTGTAATGTTGTGTATATGTAGAAATTCTAAAATAATTTTTTGGCCACACTTTATTCAAAAGGAATGTTGTATGCGAAATAAACATGAAGAGAGGGCTTTTTAGATCAATGGGGTACGTGATGTAACATGTGTGAATGTGTAGTTGATGCATTTGGCGGGGCCTAGAGAGGTATGTGTGTGTATTACATATTCGACAGAGGCATGGATAGAGGGGCCGGCGGGGGGGGGGCGTGGGAGAGATAGCACAAGAAATGAGGTGGTCTAGAGAGAGAGAGACGAATATGACGTCACGGCGAGAGATTCCCTTGAGTGTGTATATGCAAGGGGGGAGGGGATAGAGGCACCAGGAGATTTTTTTTGTGTGTGGTGTTTGTGTTGGTATGTGTGGGTGTGAGAAGATAACGAGACGTGGGGGCAGAGGGTGTGTCACCGCGTGAGGTCCGGTGGGTCGAGGTGAGGCCCTTCGTTCAGTTCCGTCTTGCGCCACATTGGTCGGCCCGTGACGCATTTAGGGAGACCCATGGATGACTAGTCATACAAGACAAAGATAGCAGAATTGTGAAGGACTATGTGTGCACTGACAAAGCCGGCTAGGATCTGTAACCCTAGGTTCTCGGCCTAAGGTAACCCCTTTATCTCTGATATTACTATTCATCCAACCTAACTTTAAGGGGCATCCTGCAGAATGCTCTGCTAGAATCATACTCATCGATTAGGAAGAGAGGTGTGAGACAATGCGTGAGAGACATGCCTAAAGATAATGTGCGTACAGGAGGTCTATGTATATAGAAAGGGTCGATGGGGATTGTGCGTGTGTATGCTTGCGAGAGTAAGAGTGCTTGTGATAAAGGTTAGTGAAAATAGTTGTAAATGGTTACGAGAGGAGGGAGGGTTTTATCTAGAGCATGTGTGCGAGAAAGACACCTCGGGAGAGAGTGTGTGAGCATGTGTGAGAGACCACCGATGGAGAGTGAAACTACACGTAAAAGACTGTTGTACACATTGATTAAAGATATAAATTGTATCCAAATATTAGGATGGGATCATGATATTTGCAATTCGCGTAAGGAACGGTCATTGATCCATCAGACATCTAGATTCTATCGAATTTGAGCACGTCTATGTTATTATTCGACACAATTGATACACATAGTTAGTATTTTGAACTCCAGACAATGCATCGCTTTAGCAATCGAATATAAACCTGAGTATAGTTCATGTTGTGTGTGTAAAGCACATTATACATACGAAAGTTACACAACGAACATTATAAATAGCTACCTATGAACTAGCATACATTTGAATTCAACTTATGGTGGTTTAAAAAAAATCGAATTCAACATGAAGTCCATTCAATTATTTGAATTTGATATCATGGCATTTGTAAATCATACCTAAATTATGGGGGCACCAATCTTTGCTCTGATTTTGTACATAATAGCATATGTAGTCGTGTACAAAATAGATTCAAATTTAGCTCCTCCATTCCAAAATAATCGTAGTTATAGGATTTTCAAGTGTCAAAATTTCAAAAAGAAGCGGATAATTTAATGAGTTTTTCAAACATACAAGGTCAAATATAACGTTGTCTATTTAGGTCAATCCTCATAGTTCAGGAGTACTCTAAACGTGAATGCTTGTGTTTCAAAATTTTGAACGAAGCGCCAAAAGAGCCTCTACTCGCCCGAAACCGCGTGAGACCAATGTTTGGTAGTACAAGGAAATTACTTTTCTAATAACTCCGCCCCGTGAAACCTACCGGCCCGATGTCCAAAA
This sequence comes from Triticum aestivum, assembly GCF_018294505.1. Lineage (NCBI taxonomy): Eukaryota > Viridiplantae > Streptophyta > Magnoliopsida > Poales > Poaceae > Triticum > Triticum aestivum. The sequence goes on along the minus strand of NC_057798.1, from coordinate 432,888,345 downwards.
GTCTAAACCAGGGTAGGTTTGTAGCTTCATCTAGACTCCATGCAACCGCCTCCGAAAAACATTCATACACAATGGCCGCCTAAGCACACATGCGCGCGGCCGAAATCGCTCCCGCCCACTATTTGGGACACCTGGGATTACCATCCTACCCCCGACCTGCAGTAGGTCCGAAATTTAAGAGGGGGGCAAATTTGTACTTTCCCCAAATTTCAAACAAGCGCGTCCCATCTTTTGTTCAAAAAAGCCAAAAACAAGCGCGTCCCAGACCAAAACATGGTTCTCCCCCTCCCCCCGCCCACCCGTCCGATTCCCCATTCGTACTTCATGGGTGCAAAAACTACCTCTCCACCAGCCGCAAAACCCCGGCGTCCTCCGTCCGCCAGCCCATTCCATCCATCAACCGCCGCCCTCCTCCATCACGCCGGAGCCGATACCCCGACGTCGTCGTCCACCACAACCTCAACCGCAACGCCCTCCACAGCTAGTAGTTGAAGCCAAGGCCGAGTTGTCCGTACCCGAGCCAGTTCAACCACGCTGTCCCGCGCCTCATCGCTGCTGCTCCAACTTCGCCACCGTCCACCACACCAGAGATGTTCCTACTACGCCGTCCTTTGCCGCCTCGGATCTACTTCCCCTCTGCTGATATACGACCACGGCAACACAATTAACAATTTGGCCATGGGTTTGTCCAAGGATCCACGATTCTCCAAAACATCGGTTCCCCCAGGAAAAACAAGAAGATCGCTGCGACATATCGAGACCACACTGGCAACCGATAAGGGTACTCCTCTTCCCTTATTCGTGCAAATCTTACGTGTCTGCTTGCATGGTATTCATCCCACAGAAGACACTAGTTGACCGCTTGTTATTCATACTAGATGTTCCTAGTGACCCGCGATGCACAAGGTTTCTCCTCATATACTATTTCACCTTAGCTAGAGGTCCGTCGCCCCCTGAATTTCAATTTCTGGTCAGTTGATTCCCAATTAATGGAAGCATTCCCTGGCGTAACAGGCGCTAGTACGCCTATTATGCCGGGGAAGCAGCGCCTTGATGTTTATCTTAGGGGCGTGTGGGGCCTAGAGCTACTGGCGCCCGATCTGGAGGTCGGCCGGGATTAAAGGGATGGCCTGGGGGCGCTGCCAAGCACGGCGGTGGTGTGAGGTTGAGGGGAGGGCGGGGTGGCGAAGGCAGGGGTCTGGGCCGGTGGTCGCTGGCGGTTCGAGAAAGATCGTCAATAGTGACTGGCGGGAGGTAGACGAAGGCCATCTGCCCGTTCCTTATAGATCGGATGGTTCATTAAAAAAACCGACTGACCTATTTATTTTCAGTCGACTGTTATCTTAGATATGACCACATGTGATGGTGTGCTGGAGGAGTACCTGCATTTCCTGTGCTCATATATTACAAAATCATACAGAGTAGAATCTAATTTTGTTTGCCATGCAATGTTGTAGAGCTATCATATGTCTCCTGTCATTTATTTTTCAGACACCTTCTATCTGCTACTTTTACAGTGCACTAGTTCTGCACACACTTCACCCATAATCTCACTATTGTGTTTTTATGCAAGGGTATTTCAGAGTCTGCCTCGAGAGATGCAGCAAAAAAAGAGAGAGAAGTTGTGCCAGCTTTCTTCGCGGGCAGGCACGACACTTTACAATGCTATAAAGGGTGCAGTGTCAGCAGATGGAGGCGGTAAACATAGCTTTGGAGTTGATGACCTCACTCGCAATGAACCACCATCCCAGGTGCTTGCTTTAACTTCACGGTGTCATATGTGGTTGCATGTTCCATATGGTGTCTAGCTTGTATTCGAAAGGCCGAAGTCGGTCTTCATTAAGATAAGGAAAGATATTTTTACATGAACCACCATCTCGTGAGCACCAGAAGACAAATAGCTAGTCAGGGCACTGGCCGAGCCAGTGACAAGCCCAACAAAGACAGGCGTCACCTGGAAGCCAACTAAAAAGCCGCGATGGTGGCGAAGCAGCCCGCCTCCCACCAGGCTCTCAGGTCCTAGATGATCATGCTCACCACTCCAGCCGGATGTCTAGCTTGTATTTCTTCCAGTTTGGTTAAATTGCATCTTCTTAGCTTACACATTATACCTTTGAATATGACATGCCTTTCTGTTTTTGGTACATACTAGTACATCTGTGTATTAACCATGTTCTTAAATCAAACTAATGTTCTTGTGTATCCCTCATCAATCACTTATGATGAGGTAGGCAGGCAAGTGGACTACTCATCATTTAAAGAATGCAGCGTCAGCCTCCTGACATGATTCTCAAGAAATAGCAAGGCTAGATGAAGATAGTGAATGTAGCTCTATAGTTGATTACCGCATTTCCCCTACACTAGCATCGCAGGTGCTTGCTCTAACTTGGCAGGGTGATATGTGGTTGCATGTTGCATACGGTGTCTAGATTGTAATTCTTCCAATCTGGTTAAACTACATGTGCTAGTCTGCTTAGCTTATACATTATACCTGTTAATGTGACATCCCTTCCTGTATTTAGTACATAGTACATCTGTCTATTAAGCATGTCCTTACATAAAACTATTGTTTTTTTGTCTCCCGCATCAATCAATATGATGAGACACCTTTAGTATATGTAGTGCGATATTATTGCATCTTTCATATGATTTATAGCATGCGCTGCTTCTAATTTGTTGAAATTCCATTTATGATGGGACGCTTTTAACTTGGCAGAGTCATATTGGTTGCATCTTTCATGTGGTGTCTAGCTTGCATTGCTTCTTATTTGTTGGAATGGTTTCTGCTTAGTTTACACAAACAATTGTGAACATGCCATGCCGTCCTGTTTTTCGTACATATTCCATCCTGGTATCATGTGTTTGCCTTACTTCAAAGTAGTGATTGCCAGTATCATGCATGAATGAGTTCTGAAGAGAGAATTTTATTGATTTTTCTTGTCAGTTTTACTTGACAATTCAAAATCAATAAAGCGGAAGGAAGTTAGCAAGGCAACGGATAAAGGTGCTCCTTCCAAATAGAGGGCCCCTACAGTTTCTACTCCTCCACCCCCCAAGATGATTTCCAAGACAACACATGCATAGACACTCAACAAAGCTGTGTTTATGATGAACATGTCTCCCCTAGTGCACCATCACAGGTGCTCCCTCTAACTTGGCACTGTTATATGTGGTTGCATGTTATGTGTGATGTCTAGCTTGTATTGCTTCTAGTTTTGTTGAATTCCATCTGCTTACTTTACACATTATACTTGAATAAGACACGTGTTCCTGTTTCTAGAACATACAATATCTGTCTATCACACCATGTTCTTACATCAAATTACTACTGTTGTGTAACCTGCAACAATCACTTATCATAAGACACGTTTGACTTTGGAGTGTGATATAGGTTACATCTCGCATTCTTTTCTAGCTTGTACTACTAATTTGTTGAAATGGCACTTATGACGAGACAATTTTAACTTGGTAGAGTGATATTCGTTGCATCTTTCATATGGTGTCTAAGCTTTCATTGCTTCTAATTTGTTGAAATGCCGTCTCCTTAGTTTACACATCATAAGATGTGAATATGCAATGTTGTGAATATGCAATGACACTAATGACGAGAGACCTCTAACTTGGTAGTGGGATGTTGTTTGCATCTTGCATATGATTTATTTCTTGTACTGCTTCACATTTGTTTAAACGCCATTTATGATGAGACACTGTTAACTTGGCAGAGCGATATTTTTAGCATCTTTCATATGGTGTCTACCTTCCATTGCATTGCTTCTAATTTGGTGAAATGTCTTCGACTTAGTTTACACATCATAGTTCTGGTTATCTCTTTTCTCCTATTTTTCGTACATATTACATCCTCCTTGAAGGAAATATGCCCTAGAGGCAATAATAAAGTTATTATTTATTTGCTCATATCATGATAAATGTTTATTATTCATGCTAGAATTGTATTAACCGGAAACATGATACATGTGTGAATACATAGACAAACATATAGTCACTAGTATGCCTCTACTTGACTAGCTCATTAATCAAAGATGGTTATGTTTCCTAACCATTGACATGTGTTGTCATTTGATTAATGGGATCACATCATTAGGAGAATGAGGTGATTGACATGACCCATCCCGTTAGCTTAGCACTTGATCGTTTAGTATTCTGCTATTGCTTCCTTCATGACTTATACATGTTCCTGTAACTATGAGAATTGTGTAACTCCCATTTACCGGAGGAACACTTTGGGTACTACCAAACGTCACAACGTAACTGGGTGATTATAAAGGAGTACTACAGGTGTCTCCGAAGGTACATGTTGAGTTAGCATAATTCGAGATTAGGTTTTGTCACTCCGATTGTCGGAGAGGTATCTCTGGGCCCTCTCGGCAATACTCATCACCTAAGCCTTGCAAGCATGTAACTAATGAGTTAGTTATAAGATGAAGTATTACAGAACGAGTAAAGAGACTTGTCGATAACGAGATTGAACTAGGTATTGGATACCGACGATCGAATCTCGAACAAGTAACATACCGATGACAAAGGGAACAACGTATGTTGTTATGCGGTTTGACCGATAAAGATCTTCGTAGAATATGTGGGAACCAATATGGGCATCCAGGTCCTGCTATTGGTTATTGACCAGAGATGTGTCTCAGTCATGTCTACATCGTTCTCGAACCGTAGGGTCCGCACGCTTAAGGTTTCGATGACAGTTATATTATGAGTTTATGTATTTTGATGTATCGAAGGTTGTTCGGAGTCCCGGATATGATTACGGACATGACGAGGAGTCTCGAAATGGTCGAGACATAAAGATTGATATATTGGACGGATATATTTGGACACCGGAAAGGTTCCGGAGAAGTTTGGAGCCCCGGGAGGTTACCGGAACCCCCCGGGAGGTATATGGGTCTTATTGGGCCCATGTAGGAGGAAGAGAGAAGGAGCAAGGGAGGGGGGCACGCCTCCCCAAGCCCAATCCGAATTGGGGAGGGGGGCCGGCCCCCCCTTTCCTTTCTCCTTCCCCCTCTTCCTATTACTACTACTAGTACTACTTCCTAATACTAGTACTCTTTCCTTCCCCATCCAAATAAGATAAGGAAAAGAGAGGGAAACCTACTTGGCGTAGGTTTCCCCCTCCTCATGGCGCGCCCCCCTAGGGCCGGCCACCTCCTCCCTCCCTCCTTTATATACGGGGGTAAGGGGGCACCCTAGGACACACAAGTTGATCATTGATCGTTCCTTAGCCGTGTGCGGTGCCCCCCTCCACGATATTACACCTCGGTCATATTGTAGCGGTGCTTAGGCGAAGCCCTGCAACAGGAGAACATCAAGATCGTCACCACGCCGTCGTGCTGACGGAACTCCCCCTCGGCGCCTCTGCTAGATCGGAGATCGAGGGTGCGTCATCGAGCTGTACGCGTGTCAAGAACTCGGAGGTGCCGGAGTAACGGTACTTGGATCGGTTGAACCGGAGGACGTACGACTACTTCCTCTACGTTGCGTCAACGCTTCCGCTTCGGTCTACAAGGGTACATAGACAACACTCTCCTCTCGTTGCTATATCATCACCATGATCTTGCGTGTGCGTAGGAAATTTTTTGAAATTACTACGTTCCCCAACAGTGGCATCCGAGCCTAGGTTTTATGCGTTGATGTTATATGCACGAGTAGAACACAAGTGAGTTGTGGATGATATAAGTCATACTGCCTACCAGCATGTCATACTTTGGTTCAGCGGTATTGTGAGATGAAGCGGCCCGGACCGACATTACGCGTACGCTTACGCGAGACTGGTTTCACCGTTACGAGCACTCGTGCTTAAAGGTGGCTGGCAGGTGTCTGTCTCTCTCACTTTAGTTGAACCGAGTGTGGCTACGCCCGGTCCTTGTGAAGGTTAAAACGGAGTCTATTTGACAAACTATCATTGTGGTTTTGATGCGTAGGGGAGATTGGTTCTTGCTTAAGCCCGTAGCAGCCACGTAAAATTTGCAACAACAAAGTAGAGGACGTCTAACTTGTTTTTGCAGGGCATGTTGTGATGTGATATGGCCAAGACATGATGCTATATTTTATTGTATGAGATGATCATGTTTTGTAACCGAAGTTATCGGCAACTGGCAGGAGCCATATGGTTGTCGCTTTATTGTATGAAATGCAAACGCCCTGTAATTGCTTTACTTTATCACTAAGCGGTAGCGATAGTCGTAGAAGCAATAGATGGCGTAACGACAACGATGCTACGATGGAGATCAAGGTGTCGCGCCGGTGACGATGGTGATCACGACGGTGCTTCGAAGATGGAGATCACAAGCACAAGATGATGATGGCCATTTCATATCACTTATATTGATTGCATGTGATGTTTATCCTTTATGCATCTTATCTTGCTTTGATTGACGGTAGCATTTTAAGATGATCTCTCACTAATTATCAAGAAGTGTTCTCCCTGAGTATGCACCATTGCGAAAGTTCTTCGTGCTGAGACACCACGTGATGATCGGGTCTGATAGGCTCTATGTTCAAATACAACGGGTGCAAAACAGTTGCACACGCGGAATACTCAGGTTATACTTGACGAGCCTGGCATATACAGATATGGCCTCGGAACACGGGGACCGAAAGGTCAAGCGTGAATCATATAGTAGATATGATCAACATAGAGATGTTCACCATTGAAACTACTCCATCTCACGTGATGATCGGACATGGTTTAGTTGATTTGGATCACGTAATCACTTAGATGACTAGAGAGATGTCTGTCTAAGTGGGAGTTCTTTAGTAATATGATTAATTGAACTTAAATTTATCATGAACTTAGTACCTGATAGTATTTTGCTTGTCTATGTTTGTTTGTAGATAGATGGCTCGTGCTGTTGTTCCGTTGAATTTTAATGCGTTCCTTGAGAAAACAAAATTGAAAGATGATGGTAGCAATTACACGGACTGGGTCCGTAACCTGAGGATTATCCTCATTGCTGCACAGAAGAGTTACATCCTGGAAGCACCGCTGGGTGCCAGGCCTGCTGCTGATGCAACTGACAACGTTAAGAACGTCTGGCAGAGCAAAGCTGATGACTACTCTATAGTTCAATGTGCCATGCTTTACGGCTTAGAACCGGGTCTTCAACGACGTTTTGAACGTCATGGGGCATATGAGATGTTCCAGGAGTTGAAGTTAATATTTCAAGCAAATGCCTGGATTGAGAGATATGAAGTCTCCAATAAGTTCTACAGCTGCAAGATGGAGGAGAACAGTTCTGTCAGTGAGCAATACTCAAAATGTCTAGGTATAATAATCACTTGATTCAACTGGGTTTTAATCTTCCGGATGATAGCGTTATTGACAGAATTCTCCAATCACTGCCACCAAGTTACAAGAGCTTTGTGATGAACTATAATATGCAAGGGATGAACAAGACTATTCCCGAGCTCTTCGCGATGCTGAAAGCCGCGGAGGTAGAAATCAAAAAGGAGCATCAAGTGTTGATGGTCAACAAGACCACTGGTTTCAAGAAAAGGGGCAAAGGGAAGAAGAAGGGGAACTTCAAAAGGAACGGCAAACAAGTTGCTGCTCAAGTGAAGAAACCCAAGTCTGGACCTAAGCCTGAAACTGAGTGCTTCTACTGCAAGCAGACTGGACACTGGAAGCGGAACTGCCCCAAGTATTTGGCGGATAAGAAGGATGGCAAAGTGAACAAAGGTATATGTGATATACATGTTATTGATGTGTACCTTACTAATGCTCGCAGTAGCACCTGGGTATTTGATACTGGTTCTGTTGCTAACATTTGCAACTCGAAACAGGGACTACGGATTAAGCGAAGATTAGCTAAGGATGAGGTGACGATGCGCGTGGGAAATGGTTCCAAAGTCGATGTGATCGCGGTCGGCACGCTACCTCTACATCTACCATCGGGATTAGTTTTAGACCTGAATAATTGTTATTTGGTGCCTGCGTTGAGCATGAACATTATATCTGGATCTTGTTTGATGCGAGACGGTTATTCATTTAAATCAGAGAATAATGGTTGTTCTATTTATATGAGTAATATCTTTTATGGTCATGCACCCTTGAAGAGTGGTCTATTTTTATTAAATCTCGATAGTAGTGATACACATATTCATAATGTTGAAACCAAAAGATGCAGAGTTGATAATGATAGTGCAACATATTTGTGGCACTGCCGTTTAGGTCATATCGGTGTAAAACGCATGAAGAAACTCCATACTGATGGACTTCTGGAATCACTTGATTATGAATCACTTGGTACTTGCGAACCGTGCCTCATGGGCAAGATGACCAAAACACCGTTCTCCGGATCTATGGAGAGAGCAACAGATTTGTTGGAAATCATACATACAGATGTATGTGGTCCGATGAATGTTGAGGCTCGTGGCAGATATCATTATTTCCTCACCTTCACAGATGATTTGAGCAGATATGGGTATATCTACTTGATGAAGCACAAGTCTGAAACATTTGAAAAGTTCAAAGAATTTCAGAGTGAAGTAGAAAATCATCGTAACAAGAAAATAAAGTTTCTACGATCTGATCGTGGAGGAGAATATTTGAGTTACGAGTTTGGTTTACATTTGAAACAATGTGGAATAGTTTCGCAACTCACGCCACCTGGAACACCACAGCGAAATGGTGTGTCCGAACGTCGTAATCGTACTTTACTTGATATGGTGCGATCTATGATGTCTCTTACCAATTTACCGCTATCGTTTTGGGGTTATGCTTTAGAGACGGCTGCATTCACGTTAAATAGGGAACCATCAAAATCCGTTGAGACGACGCCTTATGAACTGTGGTTTGGCAAGAAACCAAAGTTGTCGTTTCTCAAAGTTTGGGGCTGCGATGCTTATGTGAAGAAACTTCAACCAGATAAGCTCGAACCCAAATCGGAGAAATGTGTCTTCATAGGATACCCAAAGGAGACAATTGGGTACACCTTCTATCACAGATCTGAAGGCAAGATTTTCGTTGCTAAAATCGGATCCTTTCTAGAGAAGGAGTTTCTCTCGAAAGAAGTGAGTGGGAGGAAAATAGAACTTGATGAGATAATTGTATCTACTCCCTTATTGGAAAGTAGTTCATCACAAGAACCGGTTCCTGTGACAACTACACCAATTAGTGAGGAAGCTAATGATATTGATCATGAAACTTCAGATCAAGTTTCTACTGAACCTCGTAGGTCTACCAGAGTAAGATCCGCACCAGAGTGGTACGGAAATCCTATTCTGGAAGTCATGTTACTAGACCATGATGAACCTACGAACTATGAGGAAGCGATGATGAGCCTAGATTCCGCAAAATGGCTAGAGGCCATGAAATCTGAGATAGGATCCATGTATGAAAACAAAGTATGGATTTTGGTTGACTTGCCCGATGATCGGCAAGCCATTGAGAATAAATGGATCTTTAAGAAGAAGACTGACGCTGATGGTAATGTTACTGTCTACAAAGCTCGACTTGTTGCAAAAGGTTTTCGACAAGTTCAAGGGGTTGACTACGATGAGACTTTCTCACCCGTAGCGATGCTTAAGTCTGTCCGAATCATGTTGGCTATTGCTGCATTTCATGATTATGAAATTTGGCAAATGGATGTCAAGACTGCATTCTTGAATGGATTTCTAGAAGAAGAGTTGTATATGATGCAACCTGAAGGTTTTGTTGATCCAAAAGGTGCTGACAAAGTATGCAAGCTCCAACGTTCCATTTATGGACTGGTGCAAGCATCTCGGAGTTGGAATAAACGTTTTGATAGTGTGATCAAAGCATATGGTTTTATACAGACTTTTGGAGAAGCCTGTATTTACAAGAAAGTGAGTGGGAGCTCTGTAGCATTTCTAGTTTTATATGTTGATGACATATTATTAATTGGAAATGATATAGAATTTCTGGATAGCATAAAGGGATACTTGAATAAAAGTTTTTCTATGAAAGACCTCGGTGAAGCTGCTTACATATTGGGCATCAAGATCTATAGAGATAGATCAAGACGCTTAATAGGACTTTCACAAAGTACATACCTTGACAAAATTTTGAAAAAGTTCAAAATGGATCAGGCAAAGAAAGGATTCTTGCCTGTGCTACAAGGTGTGAAGTTGAGTCAAACTCAATGCCCGACCACAGCAGAAGATAGAGAGAAAATGAAAGATGTTCCCTATGCTTCAGCCATAGGCTCTATCATGTATGCAATGCTGTGTACCAGACCTGACGTATGCTTAGCAATAAGCTTGGCAGGTAGGTACCAAAGTAATCCAGGAGTGGATCACTGGACAACGGTCAAGAACATCCTGAAATACCTGAAAAGGACTAAGGATATGTTTCTCGTATATGGAGGTGACAAAGAGCTAGTCGTAAATGGTTACGTCGATGCAAGCTTTGACACTGATCCGGACGATTCTAAATCGCAGACCGGATACATGTTTTTATTAAACGGTGGAGCTGTAAGTTGGTGCAGTTCTAAACAAAGCGTCGTGGCAGGATCTACATGTGAAGCGGAGTACATAGCTGCTTCTGAAGCAGCAAATGAAGGAGTCTGGATGAAGGAGTTCATTTCTGATCTAGGTGTCATACCTAGTGCATCGGGACCAATGAAGATCTTCTGTGACAATACTGGTGCAATTACCTTGGCAAAGGAATCCAGATTTCACAAGAGGACCAAGCACATCAAGAGACGCTTCAATTCCATTTGGGACCAAGTCCAAGTGGGAGACATAGAGATTTGCAAGATACATACGGATCTGAATGTTGCAGACCCGTTGACTAAGCCTCTCTCACGAGCAAAACATGATCAGCACCAAGACTCCATGGGTGTTAGAATCATTACTATGTAATCTAGATTATTGACTCTAGTGCAAGTGGGAGACTGAAGGAAATATGCCCTAGAGGCAATAATAAAGTTATTATTTATTTGCTCATATCATGATAAATGTTTATTATTCATGCTAGAATTGTATTAACCGGAAACATGATACATGTGTGAATACATAGACAAACATATAGTCACTAGTATGCCTCTACTTGACTAGCTCATTAATCAAAGATGGTTATGTTTCCTAACCATTGACATGTGTTGTCATTTGATTAATGGGATCACATCATTAGGAGAATGAGGTGATTGACATGACCCATCCCGTTAGCTTAGCACTTGATCGTTTAGTATTCTGCTATTGCTTCCTTCATGACTTATACATGTTCCTGTAACTATGAGAATTGTGTAACTCCCATTTACCGGAGGAACACTTTGGGTACTACCAAACGTCACAACGTAACTGGGTGATTATAAAGGAGTACTACAGGTGTCTCCGAAGGTACATGTTGAGTTAGCATAATTCGAGATTAGGTTTTGTCACTCCGATTGTCGGAGAGGTATCTCTGGGCCCTCTCGGCAATGCTCATCACCTAAGCCTTGCAAGCATGTAACTAATGAGTTAGTTATAAGATGAAGTATTATAGAACGAGTAAAGAGACTTGTCGATAACGAGATTGAACTAGGTATTGGATACCGACGATCGAATCTCGGACAAGTAACATACCGATGACAAAGGGAACAACGTATGTTGTTATGCGGTTTGACCGATAAAGATCTTCGTAGAATATGTGGGAACCAATATGGGCATCCAGGTCCCGCTATTGGTTATTGACCAGAGATGTGTCTCAGTCATGTCTACATCGTTCTCGAACCGTAGGGTCCGCACGCTTAAGGTTTCGATGACAGTTATATTATGAGTTTATGTATTTTGATGTACCGAAGGTTGTTCGGAGTCCCGGATATGATTACGGACATGACGAGGAGTCTCGAAATGGTTGAGACATAAAGATTGATATATTGGACGGATATATTTGGACACCGGAAAGGTTCCGGAGAAGTTTGGAGCCCCGGGAGGTTACCGGAACCCCCCGGGAGGTATATGGGCCTTATTGGGCCCATGTAGGAGGAAGAGAGAAGGAGCAAGGGAGGGGGGCGCGCCCCCCCAAGCCCAATCCGAATTGGGGAGGGGGGGCGGCCCCCCCTTTCCTTTCTCCTTCCCCCTCTTCCTATTACTACTACTAGTACTACTTCCTAATACTAGTACTCTTTCCTTCCCCATCCAAATAAGATAAGGAAAAGAGAGGGAAACCTACTTGGAGTAGGTTTCCCCCTCCTCATGGCGCGCCCCCCCTAGGGCCGGCCACCTCCTCCCTCCCTCCTTTATATACGGGGGTAAGGGGGGCACCCTAGGACACACAAGTTGATCATTGATCGTTCCTTAGCCGTGTGCGGTGCCCCCCTCCATGATATTACACCTCGGTCATATTGTAGCGGTGCTTAGGCGAAGCCCTGCAACAGGAGAACATCAAGATCGTCACCACGCCGTCGTGCTGACGGAACTCCCCCTCGGCGCCTCTGCTGGATCGAAGATCGAGGGTGCGTCATCGAGCTGTACGCGTGTCAAGAACTCGGAGGTGCCGGAGTAACGGTACTTGGATCGCTTGAACCGGAGGACGTACGACTACTTCCTCTACGTTGCGTCAACGCTTCCGCTTCGGTCTACAAGGGTACGTAGACAACACTCTCCTCTCGTTGCTATATCATCACCATGATCTTGCGTGTGCGTAGGAAATTTTTTGAAATTACTACGTTCCCCAACACTCCTATCATGTGGTTGTCTAACATCAAAGTTCAGTTCGTCTGCATCATGCATCAATTTGTTCTGAAGAACTAAATTGTTATTCGTTTTTCTTGTCGGATTGACTTAACATGGCACAAAGAAAGAGGAAAAAACACAGAATGGCAGGGAATGAGAAGCGGATGAATCCTGCAGATTCTGCTGGTACTGATGGTGCAATAGAAGGTCAAAGTCCAGCAGAAAATTCTACAAACAGTGCATCCCATGCTACACGAGCTGCAAATAAGCCAAACAGAAACAAATAGCTGACACCAAACAAGCAGAGACAACCCTAGTTCTTGCAACACCTACCACAGTACTACCAGCTGCACAAGTTACTCGTGCGTCAACTGAGCTAGCAGCACGTTCCCAAGCTCCCTTGCCACCTGACACTACTTCCCAAGCACTCTTGACACAAGATGAGTTGGCAAGATCAGATGAACCTTGTGAGCTTCAACAGCAAGAAGGTAGTTGCTGGAGTCAAGTTACAGTTGCATGCTTCTTTATATGTAGTCTCACAGTTTGATGTACACTAACACTTCCTATGTTTGTTGTTGGACTAGCACCTAGGCATAAGAGGAAACAAACATCAGGGAAGATGCTCGATAGGTTAACTAAATCTAGAGGAGGAAGAATGGAGATCCGTTTTGAGGCAGGTTTAAAAAGGCCACGTGATGCTACAAAGTCAGCCAAGTTAGTATCAGAGGCAGTGGTTGCCATTAGGTGTCATATACGTATCCTCCCAACATGGATTCAGTACAGGAATGACAAAGACGAAACCCAGTTCAACACCTTCCTCGACCATTTATCTGTAAGTATGGTTATGTATGGAAACTAGTAATATCGTCTTGCTCTGTCCCATACTTTCTACATTGCTGATAATGAGACTCCCATAATTTTCAACAAATGAGGTTCAAGTTGGATAGCCAAGATGATGCAACCAGACAAGCTTGCACCCATGTTTTCAAGTCTGCTCCGCGACAGTATCGGTATAACTTGAGGAAAACTCACTTTGAAGGCAAGGCTAACAGTGAACTTTCAAAAACATCTCCAGTGGAAAATATATTGGATGAAGACTGGAGGGGCCTCGTTAAACACTAGTCTGATCCAAAGTATCAGGTACATTATATATATGTGATCAGATCACATGTTGAAGTCCTATTACGCATGTGCCACACAAATCTATCTTCTTGTAGGTGAACTGTTCAAAGAACAAGGCCAACCATACGAAAGTGAAATTCCAACAGACGACAGGATCTCGTAGCTATATTGCACACTACGAGGCTCTTGTAATTAGCTGCTGTTTCACTCTTTTTGTTGTACCATATTATCAGGTCTATATTGACTTGTTCCAAATGCAAAGGAAAGCCCGCAAGGACCAAAAAGTACCTGAACCAAATGCTGTGGAAATCTTCAAGGACTGTCACACCAGCAAGAAGAAGGGCATGACTACACCAGTCAAAGCTGCAATTGTAAGTCCTTAATCCTCATGCCTTTTAACTACTACTTACTCTGACTTGTGCCTTGAACTGCATGGTTTGCAGCCAATGTATATTACTCTTTTCAATTTTATACACAACTGTCTTAGCGTATCATTGCACCTTACAAGGTTTAAAAGAGAGGAGTGATGTTCCTTTGATCTTGACCCGTAATCTAGTTCCGTGCTGGACTTGCCCACACAACGTTACAATTGCCTGTTTGTCTGTTCTCAGTTGTTTTGTGATATGAATGATGTCATACTATGCTTACCGTATTATAAACTTCGTCTCTTTATCCTTAGCCCTCAATACAATGCGAAGAAATAGACAATACATTAGCGATGGTACATGGTCATATGTTTGGAACCTGGTGTTATTATGTACTTTGCAATAAAATACAACTAATATTTTACATGGGTTCACCAGAATAAGTTCTGTATATAGACCAAAGCTATTTTGTTTGGTTTTGTTGCCTCCTTAATATATTCTGTTCTGGTACTACTAATGTAAAAACTCAACTTTTCAGCGAGCTATGGAAAAATGGTGGAACTGCCACCTTCTGAAAGTGTCAAGGCAACTATAACCGCAATGTCAGCTCTTGCTGCAGTGGGTCAGTACCTGTCCACTAACAGTGCCAAAAGCACGTTCCTGTGTAATACTGGGTTGGTTGTTAAGGCAATCTCGTCCAAACTACCTCATGATCAAGATATGCAAGCTCAAAGCAATGTTGTATCTGCGCTCCAGACACAAGTCCATTCCCTAACAGAGACCCTTTGTGAAACAAGGAGAGACATTGTTCGATGTCGTCAAGATATGCATGGTTTTGAAACCAGACTATCAGACATTTGCTATGTTGTTCAGGAACCTAGGAGAAATGAAGGTGAGGGTTATGGTGCTCCATCGGACAATACAACATGAAAACATAACAGTCAGGTCAAATGAACTGAGCTTCTGAATTTCTGGTGGTGCATTTATCTGCTAGACTGTTAAGTTTTATGCCAACCTTCCTTTTGTTATATAGTTGTAATTTGTTTTGGTGCGATACAAAATTTGTTCTTAATGTGCAGCCACCGGCTGAAGAAAACAGCAAGCCAATTTTGTATAGTGTAGGGTGTTCCATATATTTGCACCGGTGGCGATCTTTGATGCTGAGTGGATGTAATCTGTGCAATCGCCTTAATAGCCTAGCGTTAGTTTCAGCCTTATTTATTTCCTAGTCTTCTTTTACCCTGGTTTGCTAGTGGCCGCAACAACCATGGGCCATATATGGGCCATAGGATCCATGGGTCTCCTACGAGCCGTCGTTAAATGGGCCTCCAACAGGGCTGTAGAATCGGCGGGCCTTGGGCTGTCGGATAAATGGGTCTACATGGGCCGTAAATGGGCATAATTGGTATCGGCCCAGCATGGTGACGGGCCGTTAACAGGCCGGAGGACAGCAAAGGCTTAATTCTGTCACAGGCATAACGGGTCATTAATGGGCCAGAATATAGGACGGGCTGGAAATGGCACAACGGGTTAACATGCCAGAAATGGGCCGACTCTTGCCATGGGCCGAATTTGGCCCATTAGGGGAACAGGCCAGTAATGGCCCGGAAGTAATCGAGGGCCGGAAAGGAGCCCAAGAACATACGGGCCGTCAATAGGCCAAAAGCTAACACGGGTCGGAAACGACCCATGTGAATCACGGGCCGTTAACGGGTACAAAGAAAATTACTGTTCATTATGGGCTAGAGTCACCGTGGGCCTCTAAAGGGCCTAAAGATACGAAGGCCTCATATGGGCCGAAAGACGTCATGGGCCATACATGGGCCGAAAGTGAAATGGGATGGTGTTATATTCGACGACCCACATGATGTTGTTGGGCCGATTTCCGATAGGGCCTAACTGGCTGTTAGTTACTGGGCTGTAAAATGGGCTATTTGCGAAGAGACTGTTAACAGGCTTTTAATGGGCCAGCCCGTTAACTTTTGACCAAGTCAAACGGGCCGGCTTTGTAAGCTAAATGGGCCAGTGGTGGGCCGTGGCACATGTCGACATATCATAGGCGCCTATCTGACCCACTAACGAGCTGACACGTGTTTCGTCCGACCAATAAGAATTTTACACATGGAAATTTCCCATTGGTCGGGGCTGTTAGCGGGTTATCGGATCCAAAACCCGACCCGATAGCTTAACGGCGTTCCGTTATGGTGGATGGCACATGTCGGTCACCCTTGACGAAAGCACTTCTGTGACGTGCGATTTATCGTCATGGAAGTGGACACTTCCATGATGATAATTTTGGTAATGTCATGGAACACTTCTACGACAACACAGGTATGACTATCTTGATTCTGTCATAAAATCGTCATGGATGTACATGCATGACAAAAAACGCGACCTACTGTGACAAACACGTATCATCACGGAAGTGTATTTTTTTTTGCAGTGTATGCCGACTCTGATAGTACCAAGGATCCCGAGTCTGATGATGAGAAGACACGGAAGGGAAAAAAGAACGACAACGCCAAGGGTCAGCAGTCTAACCCGGTGAATCAGGGGGGCAACGGTAAATGCAATGTGGATGGTAGCTTGGAATTTGTGGCTAACACCAGTGCACAGGGCAATAATCAACATCGTGAGTGGAGGCCGCCTCCTCGGGCCGGCGGATTAGGTCCTACTCTTGAACAGTTGCTAAATGAGCCCTGTCCAAAGCACGGCTCGTGGGAGAAGCCAGCTACTCACCTTTGGAAATATTGTACAATTATGAGGGATTTTAAAAATTCTAACTCATTTGACGGCAATCAAGGGCCGGGCGGTGGCTCAGGAGGCGGTGGCTTCCATGGCCCAGGTTATGGAGGTGGCGGTTCTAATTCCAACTTCCAGGGCCCCCAAGGTAGTCAGTGCAATTTTAATCAAGGTAATCAGGGTGGTTACAATCAGCAATTCGGCCACGGAAGTCAGCAACAACAATCTGGATATCATAGTAATCCAAAGTAGTTGAATTGAGGGAAGTATCATGTTTTCACCACAAGTTTATGCAAGCGGGACCAGAAGCTCCACAAGCGGGCCGTGAACGCTATTGAACCGGCAGTTCCTTATTACTTGTGATGGTCTGAGCAGCCCATAATGTGGAGCCAAGCGGATCACCCGCCCCGGGTTGACAACCCGGGTCACTTGGCCTTGGTGGTGGCGCCTCAAGTTGGTGGATACAAATTCACTAAGGTGCTCATGGACGGAGGCAGTAGCATCAACGTCCTTTATTATGAGACCTTTCGTCGCATGGGGTTAACTGATAAAAATCTTAAGACATCCAACACTATTTTTCATGGAGTGGTGTCTGGTAAGTCGGCGTACCCGGTGGGCAAGATTGAGCTGGAGGTGGCCTTTGGAGATGAGCATGATTCCAGAGCTGAGAAGTTAACTTTTGAAGTGGTCAAAATCAGAAGCCCGTACGACGCTCTGTTTGGACGGCCGGCTTATGCCAAGTTCATGGGACGGCCGTGTTATGTTTATCTGCAGCTCAAAATGCCGGGTTATAAAGGAACCATCACAGTGCATGGGAGTCGGAAGATAGCCCTAGAATGTGAGGAAGGCGATGCTGCTTATGCTGAGTCTGCCTGTGCAACAGAGGAATTGAAGTTTTACAAGGACAATGTTGACCCGGCAGATATGACATCTTTGAAAAAGCCAACTACAGAGCATGACCCAGTGCTGAAGTTTAAGTCGGCTGACGACACCAAGCTGGTTGATTTTGTTCCTTGCGACTCATCCAAGCAGTTCAATATTAGTGCTAATTTGGATCCGAAATAGGAAAGCACGCTCATCAAGTTCATCCGTGAGAAATGGGACATCTTTGCATGGAAACCTTCTGACATGCCGGGTGTACCGAGGGAACTCGCTGAGCACACTCTCAATATTGATCCGAAGTTTAAGCCGGTCAAGCAATACCTCCGGTGGTTCAACGAGGAGAGGCGCAAGGCCATTGGTGCAGAAGTGGCCCGACTCTTGGCGGTTGGGTTCATTTTTGAAGTTTTTTATCCAGAGTGGTTGGCTAACCCGATGCTAGTGCTTAAGAAGAATGGCACTTGGCGCATGTGTGTGGATTACACGGACTTAAACAAGGCTTGGCCGGCTGATCCTTTTGCTCTCCCTCGTATTGATCAAATCATTGATGCTACAGCGGGTTGTGCGTTTTTGAGTTTTTTGGATGCCTATTCTGGTTATCATCAGATCAAGATGGCAGTTAAGGACCAGGAGAAGACAACTTTCATCACTCCCTTTGGAGCCTTCGGCTATGTGTCTATGCCTTTTGGGCTCAAGAGTGCCTAGGCGACTTATCAGCGATGTGTACAGAATTGTCTTCACAGTCAGATTGGACGCAATGTTCATGCTTATGTGGATGACATTGTGGTGAAATCCAAAGAGAAGGAGACTTTGATAGATGATTTAAAAGAAACCTTCGATAATCTCCAGGTCTACAAGATGATGCTTAACCCGGCCAAGTGTGTCTTTGGTGTGCCAGCAGGCAAGTTGTTGGGTTTTCTTGTTTCTAACAGAGGCATTGAGGCTAACCTGGAGAAGATCAAGGCTATCACCTCCCTGGCTAAGCCGGCGTGTATCAATGATGTTCAGCGTTTGGCGGGTCGTATTGCTGCATTAAGCTGGTTCATAAGCTGGTTGGGTGAGAAGGCTATACCGCTGTATCAGATGATGAAGAAAACAGATAACTTCGTGTGGAGTGATGCTGCTAACGACGCGTTTGAAGATTTGAAGAGGTAGCTAGCTAAGCCGCCAGTCCTTGCTGCTCCCATTGATAAGGAGCCATTGTTGTTATATGTGGCTGCTAGCACCCGTGCCATCAGCGGGGCCATTGTGGTGGAACGGAAGGAGGCTGGCAAGGAGTATCCGGTTCAGCGGCCAGTTTATTACATCACTGAGGTGCTTATTGAGTCCAAACAGAGGTATCCACATTGGCAAAAGCTTGTTTATGGGGTGTTCATGGCTAGCCGAAAGCTTAAGAAGTATTTTTCGGGTCATCCCATCACTATGGTCAGTTCTGCTCCTTTAGGAGATATTATTCAAAACAGAGAAGCCACAGGACGACTCGCCAAGTGGTCCATTGAGCTTGGGCCTCATGGTTTAAAATATGTGCCTCGCACTACCATCAAGTCTCAAGCACTGGTGGATTTCATTAACGATTGGACAGAACTGCAGATGCCTGAAGAGAAGCCAGATAATACATATTGGACTATTCACTTTGATGGGTACAAGCAATTGGAGGGCTCGGGGGCTGGAGTTGTCTTAGCTTCCCCTCGAGGTGACAAATTTTGTTATGTTCTAAGGTTGATGTTTCCTGTACTAACAATGCAGCTGAGTACGAAGCCTTGCTCCATGGTCTTCGGATGGCTAAGGAGATAAATTTAAGCCGGGTGAGATGTTTCGGTGACTCAGACTTGGTGGCTCAACAAGTCTCCAGCAAATGGGATTCCAAAGACCCACTTATGGCAGCTTATCACCGTGAGGTGGATGCTATTGCAGGTCATTTTAAGGGTTATCAAGTGGAACACATCGATCACGGGAAGAATGAGGTGGTTGATGCTTTAAGCCAGTTGGGGTCTCAGCGTAAGCCGGTGCCACCCAACACTTTCTTGTATATTCTGCATAACCCTTCTGCCAAGTTGCCTACAGAGGATGATCTGGTTGTTCCTAACCTGGAGGCATAATTGGTGGCGGCTCTTCATGCTATCCCAGATTGGACAGTACCATATTTGGCTTATATGACCCGGGGCGAGTTACCTGAGGATGAAACTTTTGCCAGGCAGATAACCCGGCGGTCTAAGTCAACGACAATTGCCAATGACGAGTTGCACCATAGCAGTGTCACTAGGGTGTTTCAGCGCTGCATCTCTCCTGAGGAGGGCCGCGAAATTCTTCGTGAGATTCATGAAGGAGATTGTGGTCATCATGCCGGTTCAAAGTCCCTTGTGGCCAAAGCTTTTCGTCATGGATTTTACTGGCCGACGGCTCAAACTGATGCAGAGGATTTGGTCAGTAAATATGATGGTTGTCAGAAATTTGCACGCCGAGCTCATGTGTCGGTGCAAGAATTGAGGATGATTCCAATTACTTGGCCGTTTGCAGTGGGGGCTTGATATGGTTGGGCCTTTCAAAAGGTCCAAGGATAAAAAGACCCACCTCTTGGTGGCGGTTGACAAGTTCACAAAGTGGGTTGAAGCAGAGCCGGTCAGTAAATGTGATGCGGTAACGGCGGTTCAATTCATTAAGAAGGTGATTTTCTGATTTGGCTTTCCCCACAGCATCATAACTGATAATGGCACTAACTTGTCCAAGGGTGCTACGAAAGAGTTTTGTCAACGAGAGCACATTCGTCTTCATGTATCATCAGTAGCTCAACCTCAATCCAATGGTCAAGCTGAAAGAGCCAATCAAGAAATTTTGAAAGGCATCAAACCCCGGCTTATGCTTCCTTTGTAACGGACACCGGGTTGTTGGGTGGAGGAATTACCTTCCGTGATATGGAGTATCAACACCACCCATAACCGGGTTACACACCCTTCTTCATGGTTTACAGAGCAGAGGTGGTTCTCCCTAGTGACATCCATCAGGATTCTCCTCACGTGGCGGCTTACATTGAAGCCGATAATGAACAAGCACGTCAGGATGCACTTGACCTGTTAGATGAGGAGCGCGATCTTGCGGCAGCCCGTTCAGTGATTTATCAACAGGACCTGCGCCGTTACCACAGCCGCTGGGTTAAGTCCAGAACCTTTCGGGAAGGTGATTTGGTGCTCCGGCTCTTCCAGGATCAGACAGATATGCACAAGTTATCCCCACCTTGGAAGGGCCCTTTGTGGTCAACAAGAATTTGAATAACGGGTCATACTACCTTATCGATATTCGAGAGCACAAGGACTCACGTAACTCGGACAAAGAGACTCGCCGGCCGTGGAATATTACTGATCTTCGGCCTTACTACACTTGAGCCACTGGCTCTTATGATGTAGATATTTTTGAAGATGTATATATTATGATGCTTATAATAAAGCAGGGTCTCTGTTGTTTCATCTTCAACAATCATGTGTCTTTGTCATCATAATGCCAAAGACCAATTAGGGGCGGGTCGTATTCGAATCATGCTATTAACCCCTTTTGGCCGGCTTCCTGGTCGTATTTGAACCATAGTCGTAAACACTTAGATCATTTGGGGGCTGGATCGTATTCAAATCATAGCTTAACCCCTTTTGGTCCGGCTTACTGATCGTATTCGAATCAGAGTCGTTAAAAGCTTCAAGGTCATTTGGGGGCTTCCTGTTCAAACATAGGTGCATTCACCAAAGAGAACATAGTTGTCGGTACCCTCTTGATCAGCGCAATGCCAACACCTCAAGGTCATTTGGGGGCTTCCTGTTCAAATATAGGCGTATTCACCAAAGAGAACATAGCTGTCAGTAGCCTCTTGATCGACGCAATGCCAACACTTCAAGGTCACTAGGGGGCTTCCTGATCGTATTCGAATCATAGCTGTTGGTACCCCTTTGATCGGAGCAATGCCAAAAACCATTAGGGGGCTTCCTGATTGTATCCGAATCATAGCCATTAACCCTTTTGGTCCGGCTTCCTGGTCGTATTCGAACCATAGCCTCGCTTTTTGACATTTGGCTTGATTTCTTGAAGTTTTTTCCGTTTCTTCCTGATACTATCTTGCCTTTTGGCCATGCAGCCTTTACTTTCATAAGCTCATATTTGAAGCTTGCCATGGTTTTCATTACCCGGCTTAACAGAGGCAAGAAGCCGCCCATACATGATGATATCCAGCACTTGGACTTATTGGCTTCTAAAAAGCTTTGGGTGTTCACCCTTGCTGCATAGGTATCATAAACCGGCAGTGCAATTACATATCATAGGTATGATATCATTATTATGTTTTAATTAAGGTTCAACAAACCTTAGCCATAACTGTTTAAGCATTAGTGCGTGCATATGAGATATTATGACCCGCTGTCGGTGTCAAAACCGGCGGATCTCGGGTAGGGGGTCCCGAACTGTGCGTCTAGGTGGATGGTAACAGGAGACAAGGGACACGATGTTTTTACCCAGGTTCGGGCCCTCTCGGTGGAGGTAAAACCCTACTCCTGCTTGATTAATATTGATGGTATGGGTATTACAAGAGTTGATCTACCACGAGATCAGAGAGGCTAAACCCTAGAAGCTAGCCTATGGTATGATTGTTGTTCGTCCTACGGACTAAACCTCTCCGGTTTATATAGACACCAGAGAGGGCTAGGGTTACACAGAGTCGGTTACAATGGGAGGAGATCTTCATATCGTATCGCCAAGCTTGCCTTCCACGCCAAGGAAAGTCCCTATCCGGACATGGGACGAAGTCTTCAATCTTGTATCTTCATAATCCGGGAGTCCGACCAAAGGTCATAGTCCGGTCATCCAGACACCCCCTAATCCAGGTCTCCCTCAGTAGCCCCCGAACCAGGCTGCAATGATGACGAGTCCAGTGCGCAAATTGTCTTCGGCATTGCAAGGCGGGTTCTTCTCCAGCTCCATATACTTGTAGAATAGTGTCCGGCTTCTGATAAATGTTGCGCTCCTTGGCTTCCATGCCCAATAAAGGCCATTTTCCACGTGTCGAACGAATGCGAAAAGCCAGGGTATTTTTACATTTTCCCCCCTAGCTGCGCAAATGAGCCGCCTATAAAAAGAGACGAGGATCTAAAACCGAATCATACCATCTTCCTTCCGCGAGTATTCATCGGAGCGCCTCTGACAAAAATCCATTCCATCATGGACAGTCGACGCAGCTCCTCCTCTCGCGCTCCCAGCCCTCAGCCTGGAGATTGGGAGAGATGCTCAGTCCCGCACAGCGAGCTAGTGGCGCTCCAAACCAAGGGATTTCTTCCCCCAGCCTTCATGGTTCCGGTTCGAGCCGGACTCGCCACCTACAAGGGCGGAAAATAGGCGGAGAGCATCCCCAATCCCTCCAAAGGAGAGCGGGTATGCTTTGTCCCTTATCTAATAAGAGGACTCGGATTTCCAATACATCCATTTCTCCAGGGGCTCCTGGAGTTCTACGGCCTCCAGCTGCACCACCTTACGCCTGCCTCCATTCTGCACATTGCGGGCTTCGTGGCCCTTTGTGAGCTGTTCTTGGGCGTCGAGGTTCATTTTGCGCTATGGAAGAGATTATTCTGCCTCGTACCCCGTTCTCATGAGGGGTCAATATATCAAGTGGGCGGAGCCGAACTATGGCACATCGCCGGGACCGGATATCTATCCGGAACCCCGAAGAAGGCGTCCGAAGACTGGCCTTCGGAATGGTTTTATATAGAAGACGCCCCGCTACCGGATCCAGTTCAGATCGGCCTCCCGGAGTTCAGTAATGCTCCTTTGAAGAAACGCCTAAGTTGGCGTCCGCAGAGCCCTCAACGGGAGAACGACAGGGACGTCCTATACCTGATGGGCCGAATAAGATTATTGGCTCATTCCGGATTGACCATGATTGGGGTCATGGACACATGCATTATGCGGGGGGTGCAGCCGCTCCAATATAGGGGCCACCCCATGTGGGATTTCAACGGGGAGGATGATGCCACCCGTCATGGCCGTAAGGGGCCGGGATCGGTCGCTGATCTGGTGAAGATATTGTCCGGTCTGTACAAAGGGGAAAAGGAGGATTTTCTCCGTGTTAGTCCATTGAACGGATTTTCTATGAACAATCCTCGAAGCTGGGTAAGCGGACATTTCTTTTTGCTCATCCGATCCCCATTCCCACGGTTAAGTATCTCACTTTGTGATTTCGGCGCAGGAACTGCGCCGGGCTGTAGAGGATATACACAGCCTGCCTCCACAACCCGAGGATCCGGAACGGTCCCTCGATCCGGCCTCCGAAGAGGATCCGGATATAAAGGTGGAGTTGATCGACGGGGTGTTCCACCAACTTAGCATCGACAATGCTTTGGTCGCCATTACGGCCGATTACCCCGGAATATTTCCAGCTTCCCAGGTAACCGTGACTGAAGTCCTGATACCATGACCCATCCATGCTTATTTCTGATCACCACATACCGGTGGTGTTTCGCAGGATGTACCTTTGAGGTGGGAAGCTGAACCCGCGACGGCTGGCCAACAAGGGGCAGCTCGGCCCAGCAGGCGGAAAAGAAGTGCGGTGCGGATCGAGACGTTGCCGCAATGGTATGGTGCGCCACTGTGTTTCAAGGAGAGATTCCTGGAAGGCATGCTAACGCTCGTGATTTATTCAGGAAAAAGAGCGCTCACCGGACTGTGTCCGGAGAGGTTGCCAATCGATCCTCCGCCAGCCAGGCTCCAACGCCAGGTCCGGAAGGGGAGACGAACACAAGGCGCACGTCGGATGCTCCTCCAACGGAGGATGCCGACAGATTGTCCGCCACCAGATCTGAGGTGGAGAGCGCCATGAATCACAGGCGCCGCCGGACAATTCTTCGTGACGCATGTTTCTCCCAAGAGGCATTGAATGCCTTTAGTTCGGGAGATGCGCACCTCCGTGCCGCTCAAGATGGTCTAGCCAGAGCCATGGAGCAGTATGTGAAAGACATACGGGTGAGGAATTTTGACAGTTACATATGCCAGTAGCCCCTGAGACTTAAAATAGTTAGAATAACTGATTTAAGGATCATTTGTTATGCAGGATCTTACAGAAAAGAATACCCACCTGTCCCAGGAGCTTCAGGAGTGCAAGGCCCAACTTGAGGCCGCACTAGCCGCCGCAGGGGGAGCCACAGAGACCCCCTCCGGTAATATATATTTCGAACGATAAGTAGTTTGTGAAGTGCGGCGTGTGTATAAGTCTGACAATAATATTGCAGA
This sequence comes from Triticum aestivum, assembly GCF_018294505.1. NCBI lineage: Eukaryota > Viridiplantae > Streptophyta > Magnoliopsida > Poales > Poaceae > Triticum > Triticum aestivum. Next base: position 432,863,338 of record NC_057798.1, on the reverse strand, counting down.
TGGCGCCGGACTAGATCCGGACAGGAAACAGCTATTGCGCCAGCTAAAGGCCGGCGAGAAGGTGCTTACAAGGGTGCGACAAGAGAAAAATAACCTCCAAGATGCCAATACCCAGCTGGGTGAGGAACTAAAGGATGTTCGTATTCAGCTGTCTGCTTCTGTAAAGGATAATCGGCGACTTCGACGCGGCATTTTTAGTAAGTGCTTGAACGAATTCTCGGAAAAAAATCGGCGAGGAAGTCGATTGACAGAGTTATGTCTGCAGGTCTGCTGACAGGTCATCCTGCGGAGGAAATGCCCGGTTCAACGGGGGACCTTCTTCCCGAGCTGTTGCAACTGCACGAACGAGTTCGGCAGGCAATGCAGGGCGTCGTCCAAGCTATGTGGCCATCCCTCTCCGTGCCCGAAGGCCTTGGGGAGCTTGCAAAGAAGCTTGAGGGAGTGCGGCAACGCTTCCGGTTGTGGAAGATATCGGCCTGTCATCAAGGTGCCAGGGAGGCCTGGGCCATGGTCAAGACTCGGTACACGAAGGCGGACCCAAACCACATGGCCGAGGTCGGCCCTATGGGTCCGGACGGAAAGGAGATCCCTGTCAGTTTAGTATATGGCCAGGTAGAGCTGGTTGCAAAGTATTCTCAACAGGACTGTAAATTAGGCCGCCTGTTGGATGGTATTGAAGAAGAATATACCGAGTCGGATTGACTCTGTAATTTAAAGTGACATGAAAATGCCTTCTAGCCGGATTGTAGATCGTTTGTCATTGCGGACCTTTTCGCTTCGACCTCTGGACCCTATAGTCCGGAGTGTGTCCGAATACCCTCTCGATTATGTAAGAACCGGGGCATGCATGGAGACAAGGCGTAGGGGTCATAATTGCTTTAGCAGACAAGTGCCCGACTAGTTATGTTATATTACATGGTTAGTAAGAAACATCTTCCAGGGAGAATAGTTCCGTTAGGGGTTCCTTCCCTGGGAGGCATGCCCTAAAGTGCATGTCCGAACTGCTAAAAAGAGCAGAAAAGCATCTGGGGGCAGATAAATAAACAAGAAAAATCATCTTTTAGTTCACCGACCGAATATTCCCTTAAGAACGCTAGCTTTCGGCTTCACCTAGTCTGAGGTACACATCCGGCTGACCCGACAGTAACAATCGCAGAGGTGCTCCCTTTACCACCTAGCCGAACGAACGGGAACGTAGGGGTAAGCACAGGAGCCAGGCAACCCAGCTTGGCCAAAACTTAAGTCATATCGATGCATATAATGGTGTATAAAAGGTTCATGCGGAAGTGTAACACATGTTTTGGGCATGAGGCCCGTTTATATAAACTTCTGATAAAGAAGCCCCCAGGTATGATGAGCGTGGGTGGCGCGTCAAGTATGTGCGGATGATGCGCAAGCAAGCCCCTAAGGGCTTGGGAGAAGAGAAAAAAAAGGTAGGGAGAAGGAGAGAAATGCCAGACAGCTAACGTGAAAAAATAAAAAAAGGGACAGAGGAAGGAGACGAACACGGAGTCCAGCGCTAGGCGTAGAATCTTCGTAGGCATGCTGCGTTCCATGGGTTCGGCTCGAGTCGGTTGTCCGATGCGTTTTGCAGACGGTATGCTCCGCCAGTCAGTACTTGGTTGATTATGAAGGGACCCTCCCATTTGGGCTTTAGTTTGTCCTTTTTCTTGTCCGGCAGGCGTAGAACTAGTTCGCCAACGTTATAAGTTTTGGCCCGTACTTCTCTGCTTTGGTATCTTCGAGTCTGCTATTGATAGAATGCGGAACGGGCTTTTGCCACGTCGTGCTCCTCCTCCAATGCGTCCAGGCTGTCCTGCCGATCGAGCTCATGCGCACGCGAGGTGAGTCATGAATTATGTCGCAGGGCAGCACTGCCTCTGCGACGTACACCATAAAAAATGGTGTAAATCCGGTAGTATGATTCGGCGTGGTCCGCAGCCCCTAGAGTACGGAGTCAAGCTCTTCTACCCAGTGCGTGTTTGATTCCTTGAGGGATCGCACTAGTCTGGGTTTGATGCCGCTCATAATAAGACCGTTGGCTCATTCAACTTGACCGTTAGTTTGTGGGTGATAGACTGAAGCGTAGTCGAGCTTGATGCCCATGTTTTTGCACCAGAGTTTAACTTCTTCGGCCGTAAAGTTTGTGCCATTGTCAGTTATGATGCTGTGGGGGACGCCGTAACGGTGTACAACCCTGGATATGAAGTCTATCACCGGTCCGGATTCGGCCATCTTTACAGGCTTGGCCTCTATCCATTTGGTGAATTTGTCCACCATAACCAGTAGATATTTTTTCTTGTGGGTTCCTCCTTTAAGGGGTCCAACCATGTCAAGCCCCTAGACCGCAAAAGGTCAGGTAATGGGGATGGTTTGTAGGGCGGTAGGCGGCATGTGGCTTTGATTAGCGAATAATTGGCAACGGACGCATCGCTTCACTAAATCCTGAGCGTCTGCCCGGGCCGTCGGCCAATAAAATCCAGTACGAAAGGCCTTGCTTACGAGGGCCCGGGCTGCGGCGTGGTGACCGCTGAGTCCGGCATGGATTTCGACCAGAAGGTTTCGCCCTTCCTCTTCGGAGATACATCTTTGAAGGACTCCGGTTGTGCTTTTTTTATAATGCTCCCCCTCGTGGACTTTGTAGGCTTTAGATCGCCGCACTATGCGACGGGCTTCGTTTTGGTCTTCGAAAGTTCCTGCCTAGTTAGGTAGGCTAGGAATGGTTCTGTCCACGGGGCAATGGCTGCCATTATTGTGTGGGCTGACGGTGTTGTTTCGGTGGTGGAGCCACCAACTGTGTCAGAGTGTTCGGTGAGGGGCAGCGTGGTTGTGTCCGGGCTATTGTTTCCGGACTCTCCCTCCCATGAAACTGACGGCTTGAATAGCCTCTCAAGGAATATGTTGGGAGGGACGGCATCGCGCTTGGCACCGATGCGTGCCAACACGTCTGCTGCCTGGTTGTTCTCCCGGGCTATGTGATGAAATTCGAGCCCCTCAAACCGAGCTGACATTTTTAAGACGGCATTGCGATAAGCTGCCATTTTCGGATCCTTGGTGTCAAAGTCTCCATTTATTTGGGATACCGCGAGGTTTGAATCCCCGCGGACCTCTAGGTGCTGAATGCCCATGGAGACTGCCATCCGGAGACTATGTAGAAGGGCCTCGTATTCGGCTGCGTTGTTGGAATCCGTGTACATTATCTGAAGTACATATTGTACTGTATCTCCGGTTGGGGACGTCAGAACGACGCCAGCCCCCAGTGCAGCCAACATTTTGGAGCCGTCGAAGTGCATGATCCAATTGGAGTATGCGCCGTACTCTTTAGGGAGCTCGGCTTCAGTCCATTCGGCGATGAAGTCGGCTAAAACTTGCGACTTAATAGCTCGCCTTGGCTTGTAAGTTATGTCGAACGGGAGGAGCTCGATGGCCCATTTGGTAATCCGGCCCGTTGCGTCGTGGATGTTTATAATATCATTAAGGGGTACTTCGGATGCCACTGTTATTGAACATTCTTGAAAATAGTGTCGCAGCTTCCGGGATGCCATGAACACCGCGTATGCTATCTTTTGATAATGCAGGTACCATGACTTGCATGGAGTTAGGACAGTGGACACGTAGTAAACTGGTTTTTGGAGAGGGAACTTGTGTCCGTTCGTTTCTCGTTCGATGATGAGCACCGCGCTTACAACTTGGTGGGTTGCCGCGATGTATAATAGCATTGGTTCGCCTGTGTTGGGCGCGGCCAGGACTGGATTTGTTGCCAGTATGGCTTTGATTTCTTCGAGTCCGGCCGTGGCGGCATCTGTCCACTCGAAGTGTTCGGTGCGCCGCAGGAGGCGATAAAGGGGCAATGCCTTTTCTCCCAAGCGGGAGATAAAGCGGCTTAGAGCCGCCACGCATCCTGTCAATTTTTGTATTTGTTTGAGGTCTTTTGGGCTATCCAATTGTGACAGAGCTTGGATCTTGGCTGGGTTTGCTTCGATTCCTCTACGGATACGATGAAGCCCAAGAGTTTTCCGGCTGGTATGCCGAAAACGCATTTTTCCGGGTTGAGCTTGATGTCATATGTTCGGAGATCGTCGAACGTGAGCCTCAAGTCGTCTACTAGAGTATCGACGTGTTTGGTTTTGACGACCACGTCATCTATGTACGCTTCAACTGTTTTGCCGATCTGGTTGGCCAGGCATGTCTGAATCATGCACTGATATGTTGCGCTAGCGTTTTTGAGCCCGAAGGACATCGTGTTGAAGCAGAATGGGCCGTATGGGGTGATGAATGCCGTTGCGGCTTGGTCTGACTCTGCCATCTTAATTTGGTGGTAGCCAGAGTATGCATCAAGGAAATACAATGAGTCGTGCCCTGCGGTTGCGTCGATGATTTGATCAATTCGGGGGAGCGGGAAAGGATCCTTTGGACATGCCTTATTTAGGTCTTTGAAATCGACACATAGGCGCCAAGATTTGTCCTTCTTTGGTACCATCACCAGGTTTGCTAGCCAGTCCAGATGTTTTATATCTCTGATGAATCCGGCTTCCAGTAGTTTTGCTAGCTCTTCTCCCATGGCTTGTCTCTTGGGTTCGGAGAAATGCCGCAGGGTCTGCTTAACGGGTTTAAACCCCTTTAGGATGTTCAGGCTGTGCTCGGCCAGCCTACGTGGGATTCCTGGCATGTCTGAAGGGTGCGAGGCAAAAATGTCCCAATTTTCTCGCAGGAATTCTCTAAGTGCGGCATCTACATCGGGTTTTAGTTGTGCCCCGATGGATGCCGCTTTTGTGGGGTCCGTTGGATGGACTTAGAATTTGACTATTTTGTCCGCTAGTTTGAAAGAGGTGGACTTGGATCTCTTATCTAGTATCACATCGTCCCTGTCCACCGTGGAGCGCAGCGCAGTTAGTTCCTCGGCCGCTAGGGCTTCGAATAATGCCTCCAGGGCTAGTGCGGCTGTCTTGTTTTCGGCACGGAGCACTGTGTCCGGATCACTTGCAAGAGTGATGATTCCGTTGGGTCCGGGCATTTTGAGCTTCATGTACCCATAATGGGGTATGGCTTGAAAAATTGTAAATGCTTCTCGCCCTAGCAGAGCGTGGTATCCGCTGCTGAACGGGGCCACTTGAAATGTGACCTCCTCGGATCTGTAATTATCCGGCATGCCGAACACCACATCCAGTGTGATTTTGCCTGAACAACATGCTTCTCGGCTTGTTATTATTCCTCTGAAGGTTGTGTTGCTTCGCTCAATGCGACTCCAGTCTATTTCCATTTTTCGCAGGGTTTCCTCGTAGATGAGGTTAAGTCCGCTACCGCCGTCCATGAGTAACTTTGTAAGTCGGAAGCCGTCCACTATCGGACTGAGGACCAATGCGGCTGGTGCTCGGGCTGTCCGAAATTTAGGTTCGTCACTGGCATTAAAAGTAATAGCCGTGTCACTCCATGGGTTTATTGTTGCTACTTGGTAGACTTCGGCGAGGTTGCGGAGGGTTCGTTTCCTTGCATTGTTTGATACGAAGGTCTCGAAGACTGTCGACACCGTATTGGCGTTTCTGGGGTGGTCTTCTTCGGATTCTGGAGTTAGAAGCTCCTCGCCACTTCTGGCCACCTGCCGGAGTATCCAACATGCTCTAAGGCTGTGAGTTGGTGTGACTTCCCTTGAACTATGAATTTTACAGGGTCCATTGAGCCACCCCTCCAGTATGGTCCCATACCCTATAGAGGGTTTTTGTTTTTTGATGTTTGGCTCAGGTGCCTGGCGATAATGCGCCCTTTTGTTCAGGGCCGGATTGTCCCAGAATTTGTTTTCGGTTTTCCGAACACTTTCTGTCGCACAGTACTTTCGTACTATGGATGTCAAGTCGGCGAAGCGTGTAATTTCGCGGCGACTTATGGCATTGAGGATTCCGATGTCCGTGCAGTTGTTACAGAAGAATGAAATTGCTTCTTCCTCACGGCAGTCCCTTATCCTATTCATAACCAGGAGGAATCTGGCCCAATAATGGTGTACTGTTTCCCCGGGCGCTTGCCGTATTTGGGATAAATCCATTGTAGTTGGGTGGGCGGGTGGATTTAAATCCGGAACCCTGCCCGTTGAAAGATTCAGGGGCCAAGAAGTTTCCGAATTCGGAAGCTTGTTTTCTTGGACATTATTCAATGAATCAGGCCTGCTGCCTGACTTTAGGTTCAGGACTTGGGCAACATCCTCCCCTCCGCGGGTATCCGGCTTGGAGGGGTCGGGAGTCCGGACACATCTGGTCCTTAGAGCGGGCGAAGATGCGCCACATTGTTCTTCCACCACTTCAACATGGTGGGTGACCTGGGGAGAGTTGATCTCTCTCCAGTCGGGTTTAAGCCCGATCTGGCCGTGATCTGTAGCGACTCCGAGGGCGGCAATGCGATCCAGGAGCTCATTCAAGGAAGAGAGCTCTGTCAGATCTAACTCCTCGGCGAGTTCCGAGCTGATGTGAAGATTGCTTTCGATGGCCTGAGAGGTCATCGTCGGCGCGGCGGCTGAACAGGTGGTCATCAAGAACCTGCCTAGCCGAAGAGTTTGACCGACAGTCAAAGCTCCTTTAGCGATAGCGCCGTCTTTAAAGACGGGGTGCGGCATCCTTCCTAACAGTGGCGACACAGAGGAACTCTCAATGAAAGCACCAATGTCGGTGTCAAAACCGGTGGATCTCGGGTAGGGGGTCCTGAACTGTGCGTCTAGGCGGATGGTAACAGGAGACAAGGGACACGATGTTTTTACCCAGGTTCGGGCCCTCTCGGTGGAGGTAAAACCCTACTCCTGCTTGATTAATATTGATGGTATGGGTATTACAAAAGTTGATCTACCACGAGATCAGAGAGGCTAAACCCTAGAAGCTAGCCTATGGTATGATTGTTGTTCGTCCTACGGACTAAACCTCTCCGGTTTATATAGACACCGGAGAGGGCTAGGGTTACACAGAGTCGGTTACAATGGGAGGAGATCTTCATATCGTATCGCCAAGCTTGCCTTCCAAGCCAAGGGAAGTCCCTATCCGGACATGGGACGGAGTCTTCAATCTTGTATCTTCATAATCCGGGAGTCCGGCCAAAGGTCATAGTCCGGTCATCCGGACACCCCCTAATCCAGGCCTCCCTCACCCGCCCTGCGGTAAACCGCCAAGGGATCTCTTTTGATTTACTTGTGTGCAGGATAAAGTTGAAATTTTTTCTACACCACTCAAAATCATAAAGTCTCAGGTGGCGGTTTAACAGTATGGAGCATAACACAAAACATGCGCGATGGCACAACAAAGCAAAGTTGTTGCTACCCTATTACATGACTCCCAGAGTCCAAATGCTTAACTGTTTTTCAGAAGGCCATACATATGAACTGCCCGGCAAATCAATCTTCTTGCTGGCCTGATGCTTCCGGGTCAACCCTCTCCGCTTGTTTGTCCTGTTCTATGTCCTGGAAGTTTGATGATGACCAGTCAATGCCACTCAAAGCTTGGAACTCAGCTTCGTCGTCAATTAGCTTGGACGGGTCAACTTCAGGGGCAAAGTGTGCATACGGATTGGGGGGATCAGGCCTGTCACTTTATAAGACGACGTTGGCATCTTCTGATTTCCCACGTCGTAAGCCGGATGATACTTGGTGAGGTCTGTCTCATTAGCAATCAGGCTGGCCAGCGGACGTATCTCCTTCATGCAAGCAGCAAAGTCCTTCTATTCAAACAGAGTGTCGTCCTCCTTGAGACTTGGATACCCTATAGAGATGTTGGCTAGGTCTAATTCTGGTAGCCATGCTTTGGCCCGGCTCAAGGCAGTCATGGCTCCAGCTCTCGCAGATGATCACTTCATTTCATTAAACCGCTGGGGAGGCATAGAGAGCTTCCTTAGCACGTCAACCAAGAGTGTGTGGGCTTCATTGGACGGAGCAATTGTGGCCAAAGCGCGCTGAGCACCAGTGTAAAGTTGCTCCACCAACGTGTAAACCGCCTTCAACTTCACCAACATGTCTTGGTCAGATTGGTGCTTCGAGGGCCTACAAAGTGATAATCGGACGGGTTAACAACCGATAATATCATCAAGGAGGTTATTCAAAATTTGACAATTATCAGGCGACTTACCAAAGATAGCAGACACCATCTGAGACACCTAGTGTTTTAAGCCGGTAAGTTTAGTGCTGGCTTCCTTGAGAGCCGCCTCTGCTTTTTTTGCCCGTTGGGTCAAAGCAATCTTTTCTTCAGCCCAGGCGCTTTTTTCAGCTTCAAAGCCGGTTCTCAGTTTTTCTGCTTCACCCACGCTAAATTCAAACTTTGAGTTCGCCTTCTGGGTCTTAGCCTCTTGCAGCTCCAGATGGGTATTCAAGTCAGACAGCTTTGATTGAAGTTCAGCAGTGGTGGTCTGTACATACACAGGATTAAAGTCACAATTTAACGTTAGTTCAACATATCAAGTCCCAAGCCTTTTGCAAGCAACAACACTTGACACTTGGGGGCTAATGTCTATTGAAAGCTCCATTTATGTGGGGGCTTATGAGAATAAGTCCCAAGCACTTTGCGAGCAAGAGTACTTGGCACTTGGGGGCTAATGCATATTGCTTGTCTATAGTCGGCTATAGCCGGCTAATGCATATAGCACAACTAACACAACTTTAAGCCGGATTTTGAAAGGATTGTTACACAGGTTGTTATTCATGGTGATCAAGTCTACATCATATTCAAAATAAGCAGTAAACTTGGGGGCTGGCAGGATATGCATAACTTAAGAGTGGAAGAGATCATACCTCAAATTTGTGGTGCATTTGCTTCACCATGTCCACCTCAAGGTCACAGCTGCTGTGTACTTGGCTGAGAAAGCCAGAGTATAGTTCACCAATGACAAGTTGAGCATAGTTGGCAACATCAAATCATACTTTGCGTGGTTCAGCATGTTCTTCCTTGGCAGAATGCTTGGCCAGTACAGTAGGTCTCCCCGGTTCAGTAAAGCCAGTTTTGGTCATCTCTACATCATCATCTTGTGTATTGACTGTCTTGACAGGGCTCGAAGTTTCAAGATTTAAAGAGTCATTGGCGGCTTGATCAACAGGTGGGTCAACAGTCATTGTTGGCATATCATGAACCGGCTCAAATGGTTTAGGAACAGAGGCCTCAAGAGCTGCGGTTTGGAGCTCCGGCTTAGGGACTTTTGGCTCTTCAGCCAGCTTGTTCTTCTTTGCCCTCTTGCTAGGCTTTGCTTTTCCACTGCATGAGTCATAAAGGTCAGTATAAGTATAAAAGGATTGTAATGAGTAAATGGTAAGTAATCTGCCATTACCTAGGAGCAGTTTTGAAAGCCGACATATTGGATTGGATTGAATCGCCGAAAGAGGAGTGGGATGTTTCCTGATAATTTGAGTCAGAAGAATTGAGTGGCTGGCGAGTAAGACCCGCCAAAGGGTAAAAAGCCTTCAAGTTGGGAGTGACCTCATTTCGACGCTTCCTTGGTGTGTTCGGTAAACCGGAGGAGAGTTCCACATCCTTGCTCATCCGAGTCTGCCGCCGGCTCTCGTGCCGCTATTGCTTCAAAATAAAGTGAGGATCCAGATGAGCTAGGGGGTGCGAAAATCTTACTTTTTGGGTTACTCTTCGGATTTTTTGTCTTGGCAAAGGCTCTAAGTCGGAGGAAATAATGGTTACCTCTTCTTCCACTCCCTGACTCATTCTCGTGTCATCCTGATGATAGTCAGTGTTAATAAGATGGTTGAAAAAAGAGCCAAGAGAATCGAGGGCTACCTCCGACTCAGAGTTGTCGTCCAGTTGCAGTAAATCAGAAGCACTAGGCTTCTTTCCTCTCTTCTTGGTGGCTTTTCTGGCAGCTTTCTTGGCCTTCCTGGCCCTTTTGTAGCCTCATGGTCATATTCTTTCTTCCAAAACTTGTCATCAGCCTATGAAAATCATCAAAGGTTGAGTTAAGATAAAACATCAAATATAAAGGTAAACTAATAAAGCTTGGCAGCTTACCCCTAGAGCCGGGTTAGCTGTGTAGAAAGGGCTTAGGCCCGCCTTGCCACAATCTGCTAGGCTCTCATTCAGAAGGGATTTTGTCATCTCATTGATAAGGTCATCAGGTAACTCCCCGGAATTGTGGCGCAGAGGATCTTTTGTGTCACCGGTGTAAGTGCACATTAAACTGGAGCGACGGCTCAAGGGGATGATCCGCCATGCAACCCAGCATCGGACCAAGTCAATGCCATTTAAGCCGTTCCTCAACAGAGCCTTGACTTTGGCAATGGTAGGGGTGATCTTCTTGCGATCAGCAGCTGACAACTTGTCGGAGAGCGGATGATTGGATTTGAGACACAAGGCGCAAAAGCCGGGCAGAGGGTTCTCATCAGCCGGAGAAGTATCTTGGCAGTAGAACCATGTCTCCTTCTAGTCCTTGGGATGGCTTGGCGGTCGCGCATAAGGAAAAATGGCATCTCTTCGCCATTGGATTGAGACCCCGCCAAGTTCCAAACTAGGTCCATTGGAGTATTCGTTCTGGCGATTCAAGTAAAAGTATTCTCTGAAAAGTTCCAAGCTAGGCTCTTCTTCAAGGTATACCTCATAGAACACTTGAAAGTTGCATATGTTAGACACGATGTTGGGTCCGATGTCTTGAGGATGGAGGTCGAAAAAGTGCAGATCATCCTTGAAGAACTTAGAGCCGGGCAGCGAAAAGCCCCAGTTCATGTGATCAGTGAAGACAATGACTTCCCCTTCTTTGGGCTGAGGTTTTTATTCTGTCGGTTTAGGGGCGCGGTACGACATGACATCCTTTTTGGGCAGATAGCTGGTTTTCACAAAATCTTCAAGTGTACTCTCCATGACAATGGAGCAAACCCAATTACAAGAAGTGGTTGTTTTGGGTGGCATTGTGAAGAAGGAAGCCTAAAAGAAAAAGAATAAAATTACCGGTTCAAATTTAAGCCGGAAGAAAAGGTATTACAACACATATCAGAATGGCGGCTTACAAATGGGGCCTAATGGTATATGAGTAATTATGTCAGGTTATCTAAGCCGCCATGAGCAGTTTAATGTTATCTATTGAGCATGGCAATTAAAGCCGGTGGTATGAGCTGTCATGGCTAGATGGATCTATCCAGGTGCATTTTTTTGGCTAAGTACAACACAAACAGATTTCACAGATGGCAAGTGTTATTTCAGATTAGCGGCAGTTCAGAAAAATGAAATAATTCAAGACCTAAAACAAGTACAGGGGAGTTCATAAGCTCTAATGAGATCTCTTTCCAAGGAAAGGGGGTCCGCTGGTATTGAAGGTGAAGGCAAAACAACTACCGCATAAGTTTTATACTGTTTCTAGATCAAAAGGTGCTATGGTGGAGGAACTATGAAGAAACTACGAAGAAAACGACGAACAGTCAGAACCCTAATGCGATCTGACACGCTGGAGGAGAAGCACTTACAGGTGCAGATTCAACTGGGGTGGAGCGCCGGTGTGCTCTGATCCGACACAGGTTGATGCAGTGGCCAAGGTTGAGGAGGACGAGATGCTTCGCGGTGGCAGCGGAGCTCGAGCGGCAGAGGGTCACGAGAGGAAGAAGACGATGGAAAGGGGGAGAATGAGAAGAAGACCAGTCATGACTATTTATAAGGAAAGGCTAATAAGTGGGCGCGAAAAACAAGGAGGCCAAAACATGGTTATCCGGCTGCCTAGGCGCCTCGATTCTCGGGACAGTTATTAATATAAAGATCCATTGAGATATGTTAGATAAAGTGTGAATTAATGGAAGATGACGTCATGGCGGGTTATCACAAATCCAAAAGATGACATCATCACGGGTTATAAACTCTTGCACAAATGAAGAGCAGAAGATTTTTCTAAAGTATTGAAGATTGACATGAACCAGTTCAAATCAATCTGGGGCCTAATGTTGGGGATATAACTATTAGGTATGACCCGCCCAGGAGGGGCCGGGTTATACCTATGGCGATTCATCATACGAAGCCCACAAAGATATTTGAAGATGGCGGTTTAGTTAAGGGCCTAAAGCCCAAAGGCGACTTAAGGCCTATAAGGGTAATCCGTCATATATGTGTGACTTGTGTTGTAAGGCGTGAATAGTTAGTCACCGAGCCAGACACTGTTTATGAGCCGGCCGGGACTCCGTGAGCCACTGGGCGCCAACCTGTGTATATAAAGGGATGACCCGACAGCGATTTAGGACGGGAAACAAGAGATCGAAAGCTAGGTCAAGTGAATTCGCTCCCTGGTAATTGAGACATAAGCAATACCACCTCAAACTGGATTAGGCCTTTACCTTCACCGCAAGGGGCCGAACCAGTATAAACTCCCATGTCCTTTGTCCCGTTTAACCCCTTTAAGCTTCCTAGTTGCGATGGCTCCACGACTAAGTCCTTTTGCTAGGACATCTGCCGTGACCTTTCCACGACAGGTAACAAACCCCAAGTTGGATACTTTCGAGTGTTTGGCTCAAAGTGCTACATTCTTGATAAGCATCGTTGTTCGAAATTTGTCCCTAAATCTCATGAAGGTTTCCTACTCGGTTATGTCTCAAACGCTCATTCTTATTGTGTCTACAATAATTTCACCCGAAAGGTTGAAGAGACGGTAGATGTGAAGTTTGATGAATTTAACGAGTCGCAAGTAGAGCAATTGCCAATTGATGTAGGAGACAAAGATCCTTCGGAAGCAATTCAAGACTTGTCTATTGGCAAGATTCACCCAACGGAGGTGAAGGAGAGTACTTCGTCCATTCAAGTGGAAGCCTCAACTTCACATCATGGTGAATCACAAGCTAACATGGAGGCATCCACAAGTGGAACACGTCAATACGAAGGAAATGAGGAAGTACAACAAGCTGAACCTCATTGACCTCCCTCTCCACCTCCACAAGAGAGCAACAACGTCAACAACAATGTTCCACCCGACCCAAACAAAAGCTCTCACGAGTTAGAGCAAGAATCTCAAGAGATCATCTCGTCAAACAAATCTTTGATGACATTCAAACCGGGAGAATCACTCGCTCTAAAACTCATTTGGCTAATTTTTGTGAACATTACTCATTCATTTCAAGTGTTGAACCTATGAGGGTAGAAGAATCTCTAGAAGATCCGGATTGGGTGAACGCTATGCATGAAGAGCTACATGATTTCGAGAGGAATCAAGTGTGGACATTGGTAGAGAAGCCCGACGACAACCACAATGTCATTGGAGCCAAATGGGTGTTTCAGAACAAGCAAGATGAGGATGGACAATTTGTATGCAACAAGGCCCGTCTCGTCGCCCAAGGCTGCACTCAAGTCGAAGGTATGGACTATGGTGATACATATGCCCTCGTTGCTAGACTTGAGTCCATACACATTTTACTTACTTATGCCAATCACCATGATATCACTTTATACCAAATGGACATTAAAAGTGCATTTATAAATGGTGAAATTGAGGAGGAATTCTATGTTAAAAAACCTCATGGCTTTATTAATCCCAAGAAACCCGATCATGTTTACAAACTTGACAAATCTCTTTATGGTCTTAAACAAGCTCCTAAAGCATGGTATAAATGCTTGACCAAGTTTCTTATTGAAAAAGGATTTGAAATTGGGAAGATTGATTATACACTTTTTACTAAAAGGGTTAATGGTGAACTATTTGTGTGCCAAATTTATGTTGATGATATCATATTTGGATCCACTAACCCCCATTTTAGCGAAAAGTTTGGAAGGCTAATGTCAAAGAAGTTTGAGATGTCTATGATGAGTGAACTCAAGTTTTTTCTTGTTTGCAAATCAAGCAAACTAAGGAGGGTACCTTAGTTTGCCAAACAAAGTATACCAAGGATCTTTTCAAGAAGTTCAACATGCAAGAAATCAAAGGTATGCAAACACCCATGCCTACTAGTGGACATCTTGACTTGACTATGGATGGCAAATCGGTTGACCAAATGGTTTACTGATCTATGATTGACTCATTGTTATATCTATGTGCCTCTCGTCCCGATATTATGCTAAGTGTGTGCATGTGTGCACAATACTAAGCACCCCCCAAAGAATGTCATCTTAAGGCCGTGAAAAAGATAGTGCGATATTTAATTCATACACAAAACTTTGGCATTTGGTATCCTAAGAGGTCATCTTTTGACCTTGTTGGCTATTCTGATTTGGACTATGCCAGTGACAAGGTTGGTAGAAAGTCCACTTTGTGTACGTGTCAATTTCTTGGCAGATCCCTTGTATCTTGGTCCTCCAGGAAACAAAACTTGGTATCCTTATCAACTGCAGAAGCGGAATACATTACCGCCGGATCATGTTGTGCTCAATTACTTTGGATGTCCCAAACCCTTAAGGATTATGGGATACATGTGAAACATGTTCCACTGCTTTGTGATAATGAGTGTGCTATTAAGATTGCTCATAATCCCTTACAACATTCTCGAACTAAGCATATCGAAGTTCATCATCATTTCATTCAAGATCATGTTGCTAAAGGAGACATCAATCTTAAGCATGTTCGTATCGATAAGCAATTGGCGGATATATTCACCAAACCGCTTGATGAGAAAGTATTTTTTCTGTTTGAGAGGTGAATTGAATATCATTGATGCCTCAAACTTGGAGTAGAAACTTCATCCGGATGCATGCAAGGAATGAGCCTTTTTATGCCTAATCCTTGATATTTCTCTTATGATGATGATCATATGTCTTGGATACATATTTGCATCCTTGCGTGCCATCTAACCCTTGTAGGTACTTGGATGAGCCCAAATCTATGAGATTGCAAGTCACTCACATATTGAGCAATCCCTACATCACCAAGTCCCTATGATATGGTTATTGATTACAAGGAAGAATGAACTCACTCAACATATCCTTTGACTATTTCAATATTATAAAATTTCACTTGATATCAAATTCCATGATACACAAGTGCTCTTCCTTGCAAGACTAACCCATGTAGGAAGATGAACTCAAACTACTAGTGGTGCTCCCAACTCTTGATGGACTACATCAACCTTGAGCATCCAACACAAGTTCAACTACATGATCAACGCCACAACCCAAGGTATGTCATTCCATCTTAGAGAAGCTTTACTCCAAGAAATGAGTCAAGCAACTCAACAAGATGTGAATGCATCAAAATGCTTAAACGAAAAATGGTAACCCCATTTTGATCCTAAACGATGAGTATGACCTATGACCAAGTGATCTCACTTGACTCCCAAGTCAATATACTCTAACATAGGTGACTTTGTCGCCGACCATATCTAGATGAAGTTCTCTAGTGCCCTTGTGCCCTTTGTATTTTATTTGCATGTTTTCTTGCTAGAGTGTTTCCCTTAATCTAGTTCTCCTTTCTATGTTATTATTGTTAACTCATTGTGAATTCATTGCAAACTCCTTGCAAATCTTTGTGAGATTTCTTTTGCCAAGTGAGCTGAGTTGACAAAAAAATTCCTCTGCATTGAACTCAGACTCACCGATCGAATCCTATCGGCTAGACCGAACTACAAGGATAACATGTAGACATTTCGTCGATACAACCAATGAGGACTAACCCGGTCTGTCCGATATGCATAATTCATGACAGAACCAACTCGGCGTCACCGACGGAAACAAATCGGCGTCACCAATTTCACTACTGAGAAAACTTATTGCCACTACATTATACACATTTTCTCCAGCTCCACTCAATGATTCTTATCCTCTACCCGCATCTCAAGCTACACGCTGCTTTGTAGTATCTCTCAAGGACCAAACCTACTTGATCTGAATTCTTGAAGAAACCCTTCTTGGAAATTGATGTCAAAGGGGGAGAGAGAGAGCATCAAAGCTTATCATAGAGAGAGCACCAAAGCCTCTTCTAAATGATGCACATTAACAAGAGGAGAGAAGTCACATGTCTTCAAGAGGGGAAAGACATGTTAATATGTTTGATATCCAGTCTACTTCAATCTCACTTTTTCTAATCTGGAGTCAGCTTTGTTTTTTTTCAGCTATGATTTTATCTCACCCTACCTTCTCCCATTATTCAATATCAGATTCAGGGGGAGAAAGTGTCCGTGCCATCCTAAGGGGAGAAAAATCATTGGAATTCATTGCATATCTTTAAATCTTTGGGGACATGTCTAATCTAAACGAAGTACTTAGTACTCACTCATTACATGTCATCCCAGTATTGGTACTCTTGTGGTTTCCTGAAATTGCTTTACATGGTGTGTTCTTGTGTCATCTAACCCTGTTTTCTCTAGTCTACTCCTTCAAAGCTAGCTCAAGACCACAAGGTAAGTATATGCATCATACTCATGTGCATGATGATCTCTTGCTAACGTACATATTGTTTGCAAGAAGAATTCATGAACATGGAGGTACACTTCTTATTCACATCACTTACTCTGATGCATCTAGCCAAGATGCATGTAACTCATTGCTTGCTCTGTCATGCTCATGCATTCACATGTTCTTATATTCGAAATTCACATGATTGCATACATGTAGGGGGAGCCTATGCGTGTTACATGTTTTTCCAAAGCTTTACTTGTTATCATATATACATTTAATCTAAAGCTTTGATGTATGTTGTCATCAATTAACAAAAAGGGGGAGATTGAAAGCACAAGTGCTCCCTGTGTGATTTTGGTAATTAATATCAACATATCTCTTATTGGACTGATGCTTTGATCTAGTGTATTTCAGATAAGTTCAACAATGACATGGCAAGGACAATAGGATGTGGAACCCCTTCAAAATGCTAAGGACACATATTGGCAAAAGCTCAAGACTCTTCATTTCTATTTTAGTGATCGAAGATCATATTGAGTCCATAGGAAAGCCAATACTATTAAAAGGGGATGAGGTTTTGCTTTATGGTCTACTTGCTCAAAGTGCTTAGTGATATAGATCCAAATCCCTCAACCACTTTCTCATTTCCAAATATGTCCAAAACTCAAAGTCAAACTCGGCCCCACCAAAATATTCTATCCGGCGGCACCGAGTTCATTTGACATAGACACCGCCAGAAACCCTAACAATTTGGTCACACCGATAGGGATCTTGGTCTTACCGAGATGGCTCTGCAAACTCCCTGCTTCCCTTCGTAACATTTTGGTCACACCAAAATGAGCAATTTAGCTTTACATTCGCTCTGTTGTCCTATTGCTTCACTTCGATCTCACCGAGTTGATGAAATCGGTGCCACCGAGTTGATGTTGGCCCTAAGCCCTAGCACATCGGTCACACCGAGTTGTTCCAGTCCCACCGAGATTCCTAACATTCACATTTTGAAATAAATCGGTCTCACCAAGTTCTTTTATTCGGTCTGATCGAGTTGGGTCAAATGTGTGTAACGGTTGGATTTTGTGTGGAGGCTATATATACCCCTCCACCCCCATCTCCATTTGTGAGAGAGCCATCAAAATGTGCCTACACTTCTACTACTCATTTTATGAGAGAGAACCACCTACTCATGTGTTGAGACCAAGATATATCAATCCTACCACAAGAGTCTTGATCTCTAGCCTTCCCCAAGTTGCTTTCCACTCAAATCATCTTTCCACCATAGCCAAATCTGTGTGAGAGAGTTGAGTGTTGGGGAGACTATCATTTCGAGCACAAGAGCTAGGAGTTCATCATCAACACACCATCTATTACCTTTTAGAGAGTGGTGTCTCCTAGATTGATTAGGTGTCGCTTGGGAGCCTCCGACAAGATTGTGGAGTTGAACCAACAAGTTTGTAAGGTCAAGGAGATCGTCTACTTCGTGAAGATCTACCTGAGTGAGGCAAGTGCTTTGTGGGTGATAGCCATGGTAGGATAGACAAGGTTGCTTCTTCGTGGACACTTCGTGGGTGGAGCCCTTTGTGGACTCGCGCAACCGCTACCCTTCATGGGTTGAAGTCTCCATCAACGTGGACGTATGATAGCACCACCTATCGGAGCCACACCAAAAATCTCCGTGTCTTCAACTGCATTTGCACACTCCAATCCCATCCCTTACTTTCTTGCAACTTGCATGCTTTACTCTTTCCGCTGCTCATACTCTTGCCATGCTTGCTTGAAATGTATCATGAATGTTTAAACGTGTGCTAAAACTCCACCTCAACGTAAAGAACTTAAAAACTACCACCTTTACTTGTTGAGGGTCCAATTGCCCCCTCCCCCCTCTAGACCCCTCTTCTCGATCCTCTCATCAAGGAAGAAGGAAGAAACAATAGCAATCTCAACATGCATAGAGGTAATTTAGTAACATAAAGATTTATACAACCATATTTGCCTCTTTCATAATAATCACATGTAGGATCATATTCAAATTCAACAATATAGCTATCACATAAAGTATTCTCTTCATGATCCACATGCATAGATGTCTTATAATCTTCCAAGATAGTGGGATTAACATCAACTAAAGTCATGACCTCTCCTAACTCACTTTTATCAAAAAAATTCATAAGATTGAACACTCTCCGTATATGTGGGATTCTTATTTCCTAAAATTTACACTTCTCCAAAACCACTTTCAATATTATTGCTAACATTATTATCAATATCATATTCGTCACAAGGATTAAATAAATTCTCAAGATCATAAGAAGCATCATCACCCCAATCATGATCATTGCAATAAATAGTGGACATCATGTCAGAGGCTCCCAAGCGACACCTAACCAATCTAGGAGACACCACTCTACAAAAGGTAATAGACGGTGTGTTGATGATGAACTCCTTGCTCTTACGCTTTTGTAGCGACCACGATCCAAATGGACCAAAGTCTCTGTGCAACAGTGTCATCCCTAGATCGGTAATGCTGACACGCACAGTACTCGAGGAATTATAACAGAGTTCAATCACACACTTATTACATCAAGTCCTCATAAAGAGTATGATTACACATAAATATCATGGCTGAAGGCCGTCTAAACTAAATAACTGCGGAAGCTTCGAAGGTAAATGAGTCCATCAACTCCAACGGCATAGCTGAGTGCAAGACAATGACCTATCACACCTTATTCGTCTACTGAGTAGTCTGCAACATGGGACATTGCAGCCGTGTAGGTCAGCACATTGAATATGCTGGCAGAGTCACACTATAAAGCAATGAAATGCAACAACTATATCTACATGCAATATTTGGCTGGTGGAGGCTCTAAGTTTATGATTTTGCATAAAGCTAGTTTTCCCCTACAACAAAGGAATAAATTTATTTAACTGATCCCAAGTTGTTCCAATATTTGAGAAGGTTTCCCCAAATCAAATGCCAATTAAAAGTATCATCATTAAACCCAATTCAATTAATTTAAGACTGATGAGATCAACAATAATATCCAATTCCAGATACTCAAGATGTCCATAACCGGGGACACGACTAACGATGATTAGTTTATACACTCTGTAGAGGTTGCGCACTTTTCCCCACAAGACTCGATCACATCCATGACCGGATGATCGAGACATAGTCTTTCTGCAGCACTTACTCTCTACTCCGGGCAGACCGGTACACCTACTTTCCCCTACATCTGCTAGTCCACCTCTTCGAGAGATCACACAACTTTCTCAACTATACCAGAGCCCATAATGGCTTGTGGCTGCACACGGAAGTTTCTAGGCATGAAATATCATATTATCCCTTTGAGCCTGGGTGGCGAACCGAAAGTAAAATCACACGGGTACTCCGGGATTTCCCTAAATAGACAACACTGGGTTCCCCAGGTTCCTCAACCAATCCACCCAGATGTATATTAAAGTTGCCACGTTAATGTTATCCAAGATTAATAACTCTCAAAACTTCCATGTGTGAATCACTATCCAATCCCCATCTACAAGCATGGCTAAGCAGTAATAAGCATAACTTATACTCCCGGGGTGATCAAAAGGTATTAGGTTCCTACCTCAAGTACTACAACCAAACCACATGTTCCCAACCCTACTCATGCACATGTTTGAGGGGTAATACTAATGCATAGTAAAAACTAGGAATAGAAGAGTATGATCAAAGTGTAAATTGCCTTGCTGACGATCTGCAAACTCTAGAGATTCGTAGTAACAAGCTTCGCACTCCGGGTGATCTAGCATAGACAAACAGTAGCATACATAAGCAATCACTCAAACGAAACAACGAGAAAACCAAGAAAAGATCCAAATCAAACACGAAACAAGCAAACGTCTTAAACTAACAAAAGTCAAACCTAACAACATTATTATCATGTAGATTAGATCTTAATAGTAGGTATAGGTGATTAGCTACGATTTGCAAAAAGAAACAACTCAAACGAAGAAACAAAACTCAAAATACGAACGAAACAAGATCGTTTACTAATCTGAACTAAACTCAAATTTTACAGTAGAAAAATCATGTTCAAGTTGGTTAACTGGAAAGAACAGATCGAAACGAAGATTTAGGCGCTGGTTTCATCTAATTTGGACAAACGAGTAAAAACTTACGCTAGTTTTAAGATCAGGGGCTAGATCGCGAGAAAACTATTTACGGATAGGTCTCTGGCCAAAAAATAAACTAAAAAGATAAATCTACTGTGAGAACGTTCGCTAGCAGAACTAATCTAATGAAAACTGTCCGTTAAAATGAATGAACGAACATTCATTAAATTAAGTAAACCTAAAAAAATAAACCGATCTATCTACCGAACCGTCTAAACTGTAAAAAACCCGGAGAAGACCGAATGGTTTATTACCGGTTTGCCGGGGTTAACCGGTCGGCAGCGGCGGCGGGGATCGGGACGGCGGCGGCGCGGGTCGGCGGCGTGCGGCGGCATGGCGAAGCAGCGGCAACAGCAGCACATGGCGGCGGTGATGCGCAGCAGCAACAATGGCAGCGGCTAGCGGCGCGGGGCGGCGATGGTTGTTGCAGCGGGGCGATATGAGGGGCAAAAGGGGGTCGGGGTCGGCCTTATAAAGAGGGAGGGGGGTCCTGGGGCTCCGACTTGGCCTCCAAGTCGGGCGATGGCGGCGGCAACACGGACTGCGAGGAGTCCGGCGCGGGCACGGCTGCGGCGGCGCCTCGGGGAAGGCGGCGCAGGCGAGTTGGGCCAGCTGGGTTTCGGCCCAGTCGGTCCGAAGACTTTTTTTAAAATAATTACGCCATGAAAGAAAAATCCTAAATAAATATAAAAAAAATTCTAAAAATTTCAGAAACAATTTTCACCAACCGAACCTAATATTTAGGACAAGATGAACATTTTTTTGGACTAAAATGCAATTTTGAAAAATGCCATTTTTTCTAATTGAAATAAAATACAAATAAATAATAATTTGATTTTGAAATTCTTTCTCCAAGATCCTCTCTTCAAAATTTGAAATAAATTCAAATATGAATTTTGTGAAACCTCCAACTCTCTCCTTAGGTCCTTGAGTTGCTTAAGATTTCTAGGATCACAACAAAAGCAAAAATAAATATGATATGCATATGATGACCTATGTATAACATCCAAATTGAAAATTAGGATGTTACAAACCTACCCCCCTTAAGAAGAATCTCGCCCTCGAGATTCGGGTTAGTTAGCAAAAAGGTTTGGGTGGTCCTTGCGGAGATCTTCTTCTCGCTCCCAGGTGGCTTCCTCCTTGGTATGGTGGCTCCACTGAACTTTGCAAAACTTGATAACCTTACTGCGAGTAACTCGACTGGAAAACTCGAGAATCTTGACTAGCTTCTCTTCATGGTCAGATCACTATCTAACTGAATTGCTTCCAGGGGCACTGTATCTCTCAGATGAATATCGTCCATCTCTGTGTGGCACTTCTTCAAGTTGGAAACGTGAAACACATCATGAACTCCTGACAATCCTTCTAGCAATTCCAGCTTGTATGCAACTTCTCCCATGTGTTCCAAAACTCTGTATGGTCCCACAAAACGTGGTGCTAGCTTTCCCTTGACTCCAAAACGTTTAACTCCTCGAAGTGGGAACACATGAAGATATGCTCTGTCTCTGACTTCGTAAACTATCTCCTTGCGTTTAGTATCCGCATAACTCTTCTGCCTGGACTAGGCTACCTTGACTGTGTCGCGAATCAACTTAACCTTCTCTTTAGAGTCTTTGATTAAGTCTAGTCCAAACAACCGTCGATCTCCAACTTCATCCCATGATAATGGTGTCCTACACCTCCTTCCGTACAAGGCTACGAAAGGGGCCATCTTCAAACTGGCTTGATAACTGTTGTTATAAGAGAACTCTGCATAGGGCAAATTGTCATCCCAAATAGATCTATAATCTAGCGCACACGCCCTCAAAATGTCTTCCAGAATCTGATTGACTCTCTCGGTGTGTCCATCCGTCTGTGGATGAAAGGCTGTACTGAACTCTTGCCGGGTACCCAAAGTTTCATGCAACTGATTCCAAAACTTTGAAGTAAACTGTGTTCCTCTATCTGATACAATGGTCCTTGGAACTCCATGCATATATATGATCCTGGTCATGTATATCCTCACCAATTTAGCACTTGTATATGTTGTCTTCACCGGGATGAAATGGGCTACTTCCGTCAAGCGATCAACTACAACCCAGATAGAGTCATAGCCTGAACGAGTCCTGGGTAATCTAGTGATAAAATCCATGCCAAGTTTATCCCACTTCCACTCGGGTATCGGCAACAGCTGTAGCAATTTGGCTGGCTTCTGATGCTCTGCCTTGACTCTCTGACGTACATCACATACTGCTACATACTCGGCAATATCCTTCTTCATTCCTGTCCACCAGAAACTTTCCTTCAAATCCAGATACATCTTGGTGTTTCCTGGGTGAATTGAGTAAGGAGAATCATGAGCCTCCTGAAGAATCAACTTCCTGATCTCAGGGTCATTAGGCACATAAATACGATCTGCAAACCATAAGATGTCGTGCTCATCCTCACGAAATCCTTTAGCCTTTCCTTTACTCATCCTTTCCTTTATCTCAACAATCTCCTTGTCAATCTTCTAGGCTTCTCTGATCTTACCCAACAAAGTGGAGTGAATTTCCAATGCTGCAACATAGCCTCTCGGAACTATTTCCAAGCATCGCTCTCGGAGGTCATCAGCTAACACTTTTGGTAATCCTCCGGTTATGAGCGTGTTAACATAACTCTTGCAGCTCAACGCATCTGCTACGACATTTGCCTTTCATGGATGATAATGCAATCTCATATCATAATCCTTTATGAGATCCAATCATCTCCTTTGCCTGAGGTTCAACTCCTTCTGCATGAAGATGTATTTCAAACTCTTATGATCCGTGTATACATCACAACGGTTTCTAATGAGAAAGTGTCTCCATGTCTTGAGTGCATGCACTACGGATGCTAACTCCAAATCATGTGTAGCATAATTCAACTCATGAGGTCGAAGCTGTCGTGAGGCATATGAAACAACTCTTCCTTCCTGCATAAGCACACCTCCAAGTCCTCGGCGTGAAGTGTCGCAATATACTTGGAAATCTTTGCATTGATCTGGGCGAATCAGCACTGGGGTTGTAACCAAACGTTTCTTAAACTCCTGAAAACTGGCCTCACAATCCTCATTCCATTTAAACTTGGTGTCCTTCTTCAATAACTCCGTCACGGGCTTTGCAATCTTGGAGAAATTCTCAATAAACCTCCGGTACTAACCTGCGAGTCCAAGAAAACTCTTGATCTCTCCAACTGAGGTGGGTGCCAACCATTTAGTGATAGAAACAACCTTGGTAGGGTCTACTGCTATTCCTTCTCCGAATATAACATGCCCGAGAAATCCAACTTCCTTTAACCAAAACTCACATTTGCTGAACTTGGCATACAATTGATGTTCTCTGAGCTTCTCAAGAACCAAACACAAATGCTCCTTATGCTCTTCTTCATTCTTCGAGTAGACCAATATATCATCAATAAATACCACGACAAACTTATCCAAAAACTCCATAAACACCTTGTTCATCATACTCATGAAATAGGCAGGTGTGTTAGTCAAACCAAATGACATAAATGTATACTCATATAGCCCATACCTTGTGGTAAAGGTTGTCTTCGGTATATCCTGCTCTCGGATCTTCAACTGGTGATAACCTGATCGAAGATCGATTTTGGAGAAAACTTTAGCTCCTTGCAACTGGTAACAAATCATTGATCATCGGTAGATGGTATTTGTTCTTGATCGTCACCTCATTCAGCGCACGATAATCAATAACCATCCTCAAAGATCCATCCTTCTTCTCCACTAGAAGCACTGGGGCTCCCCAAGGTGATGAACTTGGTCGAATGTAACCTTTCTCTAGTAACTCCTTAATCTGCTTCTTAATTTCCTCCAGATCTTTTGCGGGCATCCGATACGGTATCTTTGATATTGGTCCGGTGCCTGGTAGTAACTCAACCAAAAACTCAATATTTCGATCCGGTGGCATGCCTGTTAACTCCTCCAGAAATACATCGAGATAATCCTTCACCACTGGTACTTCCTCCTGAACAACTCCTGATAAGGAATTTACCTGAGTTCTCCTCGGTGCATGTCGGGATACATACTTGATCCTCTTTCCTTCTAGGGTGGTGAGAAGAATTGATTTACTGGTGCAACCGATGTTTCCCTCAAACTTGGATAACGAATCCATGCCTAGTATCACATCCAATCCTTGGGACTCCAGAACAACTAGGTCGGTGGGGAAAACATGTCTACCTATGGTTACTGGCAACTAATCGCATCCCCTACTAGCCATATACTCCGCTCCTGGGGAACTTACTAACATAGGTGACTTAAGGGCTACAATTGGCAATTTATACTTATCCACAAATCCCTTGATATGAATGAATGCGATGCACCAGTATCGAAAAGAACAAGTGCGGTAAATGCATTAATCAAAAACTTACCGACAACTGCGTCGGGTTGATCCTCAATCCCCTCCAGACTGACGTGGTTCACCTGACCTTTGGTGAAGGGGTTGGGCTTCTTTGTAGAACCTCCATTGCCATTTCCATTCTTTGCTTCAGGACATTCAGTGGCATAATGTCCGGTCTTCTAGCACTTGAAACAAGTAATGTGGCTCAGATCCCTCTTGGCTGGTGTTGCGGGGTTGGAACGGTTCTGGCTGCTGCTTCCTCCATTCCCATTGCCATTCTTGGGGCCACTATGGTTGTGCGAGATTGCTCCATTGTGCGTATGTCCTCCATGGTTTTGGGTATATCCTCCCGAGTACGGGGAATAGCGGGGCTTCTGCTGAGTTCCAGAAGTGTACCTCTCCTATCCCGACTTCCTCTTGCAATCATCAATCTGTTGCTACTTGGCTTCAATCATAAGGGCCCTGTCTACCAACTCCTGGTAGTTGTTGAAGGTTGCCACCATCAACTGCATGCTCATCTCATCGTTGAGTCCCTCAAGAAACTTCTCCTGCTTAGCGGCATCTGTGGCTATATCATCTGGGGCATAGCATGCAAATTGTGAAACTCACACTTCTTCATGCTCATAGCTCCTGCTGAAACATGGGTAGTGCGGAAAGCCTGCTGAAATTGATCCCATGTAACTGTATTAATGGGGTAAGTGGCGGTGAAATTCTCCCACCAAGATGCTGTGGGTCCATCAAGCTGATGTGTGGCAAAGCGCACTCTCTCCGCATCTGTGCATCCTGCAGTGGTCAACTCTCTTCCAATCTTGCAGAGCCAATCACCTACAACAATTGGTTCAATGCTACTAGAGAACAACGGTGGATTCAACCTCAGAAAACAGGCTAGGTGGTCAACAGGGGATGGTGGCGGTGGGTTGTTGTTGTTGCCTTGGTTCTTGTTTCTGAACTAGTATCTGCATCAAGGCATTCTGCTGCTGGATCAACTGAGTGAGCTCCGGTGGGAATGCAAATCCATTGTCATGTCTCGGAGGCATCTGATGGGTTAGAAGGGGTGAGAAAACAAAATAGAATGAGGTCTAAGAGAGATTCACTACCCATATGCTCATGAGACAAACACAATCAATTCACTTCATTCAATAGCACACAAGATTTACACAAATGATCTAACCTGTGATTACAAACTCGATCATTGTTAACTACTTGGAGGAATACTACTAGTTACATGGTGGTCATCTAGAAATTTTCATGAGAGGAAGACTCCATAATATCTGCTCCAGCTTCGTCAACATAGTCGTCATTGCCGTCATCATTTGCATCACTTTCCGTGTCAGTGTCGTCCAAGATTATGTAGTCCTCCGAACGGATCTCCTTAGCTGGTTCTCGCTTGTGATTCTCCACTGGTAGTCCTAGCTTCCTCTCCAGGTCTTCATTCTTCTCTAGTAGTACGGTAATCTCTTCCTCATATCCATTGCGTGTAAACTTGAGCTCCTCTTCTAGCTCGTTGTTTCTCTTCATCAGCTTCTTGATCTTCTTCATGTTGATAATTAGTTGGTTCTCTTGTCGTCGAATATGATCTCCCATCTCTTGAATGTAGGCTGCAGTTGATCCATCCCTCCTGGTACGAATCATCTCCCATTCTTTGTTTCGGCGGCCACATATTTGATAAATGGTGTTCTCCAGCTCCTGTGATACACCTCATATATGCGTCCAAATGTGATATGGGCTGCCATGCTCTTTCCTAAACTCTAGCTTGGTGCATCCAGATAAAAAACAATAGGCTCCGTTGTTGGCGCAAATGTCCTCCCAGGTACCCAGACTTTGATCTTCCAGTGCTCCTCTTCCGGCACAGTTGCAGAGAAAGTCCCTGTGAAGCTTGGTAGTCCGATGTTCAGGTACTTAGTGACTTCCTTCAAGTGTCGTCCGAAAGGGGTGTCGTCATCTGGCTGAGTGAACTTGTTCATGGGGTCCGCCATCTATAGAGTAGAAATAGAGGAGAATTAGAAATGAGCAGAGAAGAGAAATCCTATGGCTTATTCCAGTGGTCGCGTCCTATAGTCAGTGTGTGCTTTGATACCCTCTTGTAGCAACCACAATCCAAATGGAATGAAGTCTCTGTGCAATAGTGTCATCCCTGGATCGGTAATGCTGACACGCACAGTACTCGAGGAATTATAACAGAGTTCAATCACACACTTATTACATCGAGTCCTCATAAAGAGTATGATTACACATAAATATCATGGTTGAAGGCCATCTAAACTAAATAATTGCGGAAGCTTTGAAGGTAAATGAGTCCATCAACTCCAACGACATAGCTGAGTGCAAGACAACGACCTATTGCACCTTATTAGTCTACTGAGTAGTCTGCAACATGAGACGTTGTAGCCGTGTAGGTCAGCACATTGAATATGTTAGCAGAGTTACACTGTAAAGCAATGAAATGCAACAACTATATCTACATGCAATATTTGGCTGGTGGAGGCTCTAAGTTTATGATTTTGCATAAAGCTAGTTTTCTCCTACAACAAAGTAATAAATTTATTTAACTAATCCCAAGTTGTTCCAATATTTGAGAAGGTTTCACCAACTCAAATCCTAATTAAAAGTATCATCATTAAACCGAATTCAATTAATTTAAGAGTGATGAAATCAATAATAATATGTAATTCCAGATACTCAAGATGTCCATAACTGGGGACACGACTAACCATGATTAGTTTATACACTCAGCAGAGGTTGCACACTTTTCCCCACAAGACTCGATCACATCCATGATCAAATGATCAAGACATAGTCTTTCTGAAGCACTTACTCTCTACTCCGGGCAGACTGGTACACCTACTTTCCCCTACATCTGCTAGTCCACCTCTTCGAGAGCTCATGCAACTTTCTAGACTATGACAGAGCCCATAATGGCTTGTGGCTGCACACGGAAGTTTCTAGGCATGGAATATCATATTATCCCTTTGAGCCTGGGTGGCGAACCGAAAGAAAAATCACGCGGGTACTCCAGGATTTCCCTAAATAGACAACACTGGGGTCCCCAGGTGCCTCAACCAATCCACCCAGATGTATATTAAAGTTTCCACCTTAATGTTATCCAAGATTAATAACTCTCAAAACTTCCATGTGTGAATCACGATCCAATCCCCGTCTACAAGCATGGCTAAGCAGTAATATGCATAACGTATACTCCCAGGGTGATCAAAAGGTATTAGGTACCTACCTCAAGTACTACAACCAAACCACATGTTCCCAATCCTACTCATGCAAATGTTTGAGGGGTAATACTAATGCATAGTAAAAGCTGGGTATAGAAGAGTATGATCAAAGTGTAACTTGCCTTGCTGACGATCTGCAAACTCTAGAGATTCATAGTAACAAGCTTCGCACTCCGGGTAATCTAGTGTCACATCCCTAGCTTCTGGTAATGCACTAGGCTAGACCTCTTGCTGCATCATGTTTAAATTCAAATGAAATTTGAATTGAGGAATTTTCAAAGCCTCAGAAACCTCTAAAAATAACCAACAATTAAATCTTCTCAAATGTGTCCAAGAAAATGTTCCTGATATCCTCTAGAAATATTGGCAAGAGGTAAAATCCAAACCAATATTTTTGGTGTCTCAGAAACATTTAATTTGGGCATTTGAATTAAATCAATAATTATTTGAATTGGATTTATATCTACTATTAAATAAATATAGGTCCAATAATTCTGAAATATTTTGTGGAGCATTGTTTTAATTCTTTTAGCTCCTAAAAATATTGTCAGAAGCAAAATAAATTGAATTGGTTTCAAAACCAAATTCAAAACAAACCTGCAAAATAGAAAACTGAAATAAAATAAAAAGAACAGAGCTTACCTGGGCCACTTACCGCAGCCTACCTGGCCCAGCCCCCCCTCCAGCCGGCCCAGCCCACCTCCCTCCTTGTCCTCTTCTTCCTCTGCCAGTAGGCAGAGGCGAGGCGTGGCGCACGCCTGAAGAGCGCCGGCCACCTCCTGCTTCGCCGTGGCAGCCTCCCCGACTCCCTCGCAACGCCACGGAGCCGCCCTCGCCCCCTGCACCTCCCCTCTCTCCCCCTGGACCCCATTCCCTCTTCTGTTTCCCTCTCGCGCACACCACCGAGCGGAGCTCGCCGCCATCGTCGCCGTACCCATGACCACGGCCACCCCCTCCCCTCTCCGACGTGCTCCCGAGCTCCTGCACCTCGTCGCCAACCCCCTCACCGAGCCACGTGACCGGAAGGGCCCCGAGCAGTCGCCATCGTCATCATCTCCGAGCTTCGGCCCCGGCGCCGTTCTCCGTCGAATTCGGCCACTCCGGCGCGCCCCCGAGCTCGCTGACCCTCCCTGCACGATCCCCGTGAGTCCCTGCTCCGTTTCCCCCTAACCCCAAGTTCGATTTCGAGCTCTAGCCGCCCCCTCTACCGGAGCCGAGACGCTCCGCCGCACGGACTCGTCGCCGGCGAAGCCCCGGTGACCAAATGGCCCCGCGCGTGCGTCCGTTGCACTTGCAACGACCCGTGGAGCAACGCTAGCGTGGCAGCTAGCTTGTTTGCAAGCCGCAGCACTAACCCCGCACCCACCCGAGCTCCGGCCGCCGCCTCGGGCTCCACTCCGGCGGACTCCGTCCACCCCCGCACCTCCCGTTGGCCCCCCTAGGTGCGCACGGGCACGGGCTACCTTCTGGTGCCCTTCGCGCGTCCAGCCGTCGCCCGTAGCGCAACCCCGGTGAACTTCCGCCGCGTTCCGGGTCGCCGCCGGCCGAACTCCGGTGGCCAGTGACGTGGCTGGCTTAATTAGCCACTAATCACCGCTTTGTGACACTGACAGCTGGGCCCCATGCCCTTAATTAACCACGGCTTAAACTTCTGTTAGTTTAGATTAATCACAGTGGCCCCACACGTCAGCTTTGACCATGCTGACGTGGCCTTTGACCCGGCCCCACCTGCCATTGACACTAAACAACCCTGGGTCACTGACCAGTGGACCCCACTGGTCAGGTTTGACCTGGAGGCGCCCTGTTGACCTGCTGACGTCAAGGTGATGACATGCTGACGCCATAATTCATTTTCTGGAATTATTTTAATTCTAAATAATCAGAAAATTCCAGAAAATTGTAAAAACTTCTAAAAATCATAGAAATTCAACCGTAACTCCAAATTAAATAATTTATATATGAAAAATTATCAGAAAAATTCAAGGAATCCATCTGTACCATTTTCATGCATGCTAGAACAACTTATAGCTGCTGTTTAGCACAAATCAAATAAAGGGCATTTAAATAACCATATATGGAGTTTGAATTTGAATCTTGTATTCAAACCAACTTCATTTAATCTGTTGCTAGTTGCATTAGCCCAAAACACATTCATATTGCCATGTCATGAGCATGCATCATATTGTGCATTGCATTGATTGTATTTCTTCTTTGTTGCCGGTATCTATTCCCTCCCAGTAGAGGATGTTCCGACGTTGTGATCGTTGACACTGATGAAGACTCAATGTTATCTTCAGAAGTGCCAGGAAAGCAAAACCCCCTTGTCCATTCCGATACAATCCTACTCTCTCGCTCCTGCTCTCTTTTACTGCATTAGGACAACAACGACATATTTGTTACTTGCTGCGGTAGCTGAACCCCTTTATCCTCTGCATGACCTGTCATTCCACAGTAATTAGATGAAACCCACTAGCATGAGTAGGAGTTGTTTGAGCCCTGATGTGCCTACTCATTCATGCTTGTTTGTCATGCCTGCTACTGCTTAGAGTTGAGTCAGGTCTGATTCATCGGGGATGAATCAGAGGTGTGTGAACATGTCCTACTGTGTGTGAACACGATTTGGTAAAGGTAGCGGTGAGAGGCCATGTAGGAGTACATGGTGGGTTGTCTCATTGCAGCCGTCCTCAGGAACTGAGTTCTGTGTTTGTGATCCATGATTCAGCTACTACCACGCATTGGGCCCGAAACCAATGGACCCTCTCGGCTTCTTAATCACCCTTGTCCTCTGTCCAGGAGTTGCAAGTAGTTTCTGGTGTTTATAGTATGCTGGAGGCCGTGCGCAGCGCTGACCGTAGGGGTGGGCTGTGATGCGGTAGGCACGTGGCACGGTGTACCGGGCGCCCGTTTGGTGTCTCGGGAACCCTGTTCACATCGTTTGGGGCTGTGAGCGAAACTCCGGCCGGATCTCCTCATGGATGGAACCCGAATAGGCGATAAACCTGGACTAGAGACTTGAGTGTTTAGGTAGGCCGTGGCCGACACCCACGTTGGGCTTCCGCTTGAAGGTTGCCGAGTACATGTCGTGTAAACGGCGGTAAGTGGTGAGAGCGTGTGTGAAGAAGTACACCCCTGCAGGGTTAACCTAATCTATTCGAATAGCCGTGTCCACGGAAAAGGACCTCTGGGTTGCTTATATCAGTTCATAGACAAGTGAAAGTGGATACTCTAAAATACGCAAGATAAGCGTGAGTGCTATGGATGGCGTTCTCGTAGGGAGACGGGAGCGGATCCATAGTGGGGTATTGGTTGGTGAATATGTGGACTCGTGTGCGCCACCTCAAAGAGTTACATTGCAGTCGTAGTTTAGGATAGCCACCGAGTCAGAGCTGGCTTGCTGCAGTTAAACCCCACCACCCCTTTGTTGATAATGATGCATATGTAGATAGATCTGATGTAAGTCTTGCTGGGTACATTTGTACTCACGTTTGCCTATTTTATGTTTTGCAGAGAGACTTCAGTCTCACTAGTATTTCCGCGTGGTCTTCGACGTTTAGCTTGTTACCTCAGCTACGATCTTGTGCCTCAGCAGGATTTGGTAGATAGTCAGGCTTCTCAGCCTTTTTCATTTATAGATGTCTGTACTCAGACATGATAGCTTCCGCTTGTGCTTGATTTGTATGCTCTGAATGTTGGGTCATGAGACCCATGTTTGTAATATCTCGCTCCTCGGAGCCTATTGAATAGATTACTTGAGTCATAGAGTCATGTTGTGATGCCATGTTGTATTTGCACATATCGAGCATATTGTGTGTATGTTATTGAAATGCTTGGTATGTGTGGGATCTGACCATCTAGTTGTTTATCTTTAGTAGCCTCTCTTACGGGGAAATGTCTCCTAGTGTTTCCACCGAGCCATGGTAGCTTGCTACTGCTCCGGAACACTTAGGCTGGCCGGCATGTGTCCTTCTTCGTTCCTGTGTCTGTCCCTTCGGGGAAATGTCACGCGGTGAATACCGGAGTCCTGTTAGCCCGCTACAGCCCGGTTCACCGGAGTCCTGCTAGCCCAGTGCTACAGCCTGGATTCACTCGCTGATGACCGACACGTTCGATGCTGGGTCATGGATGCCTGTCCCTGTAAGTCTGTGCCGCTTTGGGTTTACGACTAGCCATGTCAGCCCGGGCTCCTTATCATATGGATGCTAGCGACACTGTCATATACGTGTGCCAAAAGGCGCAAACGGTCCCGGGCAAAGGTAAGGCGACACCCGTGGGAATACCGTGCGTGAGGCCGCAAAGTGATATGAGGTGTTACATGCTAGATCGATGTGGCATTGAGTCGGGGTCCTGACATCTAGCATAGACAAACAGTAGCATACATAAGCAATCACTCAAATGAAACAACGAGAAAACCAAGAAAAGATCCAAATCAAACACGAAACAAGCAAACGGTTTAAACTAACAAAAGTAAAACCTAACATCATTATTATCATGTAGATTAGATCTTAACAGTAGGTACAGGTGATTAGCTATGATTTGCAAAAAGAAACAACTCAAACGGAGAAACGAAACTCAAAATACGAACGAAACAAGATCGTTTACTAATCTGAACTAAACTCAAATTTTACAGTAGAAAAATCATGTTCAAGTTGGTTAACTGGAAAGAACAGATCGAGACGAAGATTTAGGCACCGGTTTCATCTAATTTGGACAAACGAGTAAAAAGTTACGCTAGTTTTAAGATCAGGGGCTAAATCGCGAGAAAACTATTCGCGGATAGGTCCCTGGCCGAAAAATAAACTAAAAAGAAAATCTACCGCGAGAACGTCGCTGGCAGAACTAATCTAACTAAAACCGTCCGTTAAAACGAATGAACGAATGAACGTTCGTTAAATTAAGTAAACCTAAAAAAAATAAACCGATCTATCTACCGAACCGTCTAAACCGTAAAAAACCCGGAAAAGACCGGACGGTTTATTACCGATTTGCCGAGGTTAACCGATCAGTGGCGGCGGCGGCGGATAGGGACGATGGCGGTGTGGGTCGACAGCGTGCGGCAGAGCAGCGGCAGCAGCAGTGCAGAGCGACGGCGATGCGCAACAGCAGCAGCGACAACGGCTAGGGGCGGGGCGGCGGTGGTTGCGGCGGTGGGGCGGGATGATGGGCAGAAGGGGGTCGGGGTCGGCCTTCTTGTAAGTGCATCTAGTGCCACCCCTTGTTGGTTTTGGAGTATTGACGACAAACTTTGTTGAGGGACTAATGTGTTTGTGAGAACTGTAGGATAACACAGGTAGTAGTCCCATATTGATTCAGTTTACCTACCAGAGATGACCCGTAAAAATGTGTAAAGACATTGAAGACAATAGTGGTCTATGAAGATATTCACATTGAAGACTATGACTGGAGAAGACATTGCATGAAGACTATGGAGTGCGAAGACATAGTTGTTTTGTAGTTTCCTTTTCTTCTTTGGTGAGTCGTAGGAACCACTGCACTGTTAAGTGGGGTCCAAGTGAACAAAGTCAGAGTGACTGATGTGATGCTCAACCAAATCCTATGTCTTCGAGCGAAGACAATGAGAGCAAATCTTATCCAGGCTGGATGAGTCAGCTTTGCTTGTAGCCCAAGCTAAGCTGCCGCGTGTGTTCAAAATCTGACCGTTGGACACGTGTCAGTTCCTTAGTGACCCAGGGTCATTTTGGACAAATTAGGTCGGGTTGCCTCCTGGCTATAAATAGCCCACCCCCTACACCATAAATTGGTGGCTGCTCAGAGTTAGTGCACAACTTTTGTCGTTTGAGAGCAACCCACCTCCGAAGCCTTTGAGAGAGTAATCCTTGCAAGGACAAAGCCCAAAACACCCAGAGCCAAAGAGTGTTAGGCATCACTAAAGTCTTTCTGTCCACGTGATCTGAAGACTTATTACACTTGAGGACTGTGAATCCTCCAGCCGGTTAGGCATCGCGTTCTGAGCATCCAAGAGTCATTGTGGATTGCTGCTGAACAAAGTCTGTAAAGGTTTGGAAGTCTCCCTTGAAGACTTACCAGAGCGATTGGGCAAGGACTAAGTGTTGTTAGCTCAAGGGGAATAAGGTGAAGACACGGTCTTCTGTGTTGAATCTCAGCCTCCCTAACCAGACGTATAGTTGTCACAGCAACTGGAACTAGTCCAACAAATCCCTTGTCCTCTCCGAGCAGCTAGTTCTATCCTTCCTCTCTCACTTTACTTACAGTTTGTCTTCATGAAGTCTTTGCCCATTTGCCTGAACTGATTGACTTTACAGTGTGAAGACTGTTTACTGTTTGGCTTCATACTATCTTCCATCCTGACCCATACTACCTAGCTGCTGATAGTCTTCGTGCTTCCACTACATTGCCTACTTGACTATGGCTTGTCTAGTGTAGTCTACCTTCTGCTGCATATCAATAGGTTCATTTCTATTGTTTGTCTTCAAAGCACCCCTGTTTTGAAGACTTTCATAAAAATCGCCTATTCACCCCCCTCTAGTCGAATACTAGCACTTTCAATTGGTATCAGATCAAGGTGCTCCCTTGTTCTGTGTGATTCGGTTTAACCACCTGGAGTTTAGCTATGTCAACTGCAGGGATAATCAAGGTCTCCGCTGCATGCCCTATCTTCGATGGCACTGATTACCCCTACTGGAAGAATAATATGCGTATGCATCTTGAAGCCATTGACGTCAATCTCTGGCATGTCGTCAAGAACGACGTTCCCAAGGCCGGTGAAGGTGTTACTCCTGTTGATGTCAAGAAGTTCATCCAACTAGACTCAACTGCCAAGAACATCATATGTGGTCATCTGACCAAAGGGCAGTATGGTCGTGTGAGTGCTCTGGAAACTGTGAAGCTAGTCTGGGACTGGCTCTCCAAGGTCAACGAAGGCGTCTCAACACAGAGAGATTCAAGGATCTATGTTCTTCGCAATCTCTTCAACCGCTTCAAGAGAAATGATAATGAGAATGTCCATCTCACATTTGATCGCCTCACTGATATCACCGATGAGCTTCATGCACTCGGCGCCACTAAGATCACCAAGCACGAAATCGTCAAGACACTTCTGAGATCTCTTGACAGCTCATTTGACACCCTGGCCCTGATGATTCAAGAGCGCCCTGACTTCAAGACTCTCAATCCGTCTGACATACTTGAGAGGCTCAACACACATGAGTTCCAGCTATCTGAGAAAAGAGATATCTATGGTCCCAACTATGGCCGTACTTGCACTTTGAAGGCAAAGGCTGTATCCTCATCTGAAGAAGAATGTGACTATAGTTCTGGGGATCCTGAAGATATTGGAAAGGAGCTTGCTATGCTTGTGAAGAAGTTCCAGAAGTTCGCCAAGAAGAAAGACTTCAGAAAGTCTTCAAGATCCAAATCAAGAAATGATGAAGCTTCCTCTCGTGATCATAAGAAGAGGACCTGTCACAAGTGCAAGAAACCTGGTCACTACATCTCTAGTGTCCACAGTGGGACAATGAGACAAAGAAGAAGAAGAAGAAGAACAAGTGCAAGGAATATGATTCTGATGACAAGAAGAACAAGAAATCCTCAGAGTCTTCTTCCAAGTCTTCATCGAAGTCTTCATCACACAAGAAGAGCTCATCAAGCAAGGCTCGTGCATTTGTTGGCAAGGAGATGGATTTAGAGGAGGGGTCTACATCTGAGGAGGCAGAGGTCAAGTCCGAAGAGGAATCTGATTCTGGGGTAGCAAGCCTGGCTCTAGCTTCTGCATATGTCGCCAAGTCCATCTTCAACACTGAAGACAATGGTCTCGTCACCAACGCTGATGCCAAGGATGAGGATGACACTGCTCCCACCTACTGCTCATGGCACGTGGTGCCAAGGTAAACTCACACGATGTTTACTTTCAAACATCAAGAGAAGATGACTCTGAATGTGAATCTAAACCTGGCTACAAAACACTTGCTAAAATTGCAACTGAACAACAGAATGCCATGGAACATATTCAGAAGTTGTTAGGCAAAAGCGATGACCTGTTGGACGCTGAAATGACCCGAACTCAGTCCTTAATTGAAGACATTAAAAATATTCATGTTAAGTATGAGGAACTTGAAAGTCGTCATGAAACGCTCTCAACTTCTCATGAAAAGCTCTCTCATGATTATCTTCAAAGGAAGCAAGAGCTTGAGAAATTGAGATCGGATCATGAAGATCTTCAAAAGGAGAACGAGTCACTTCGCGCTCAACAGATAAGTTCCGCTCAGGAAGGATTTGAACCACCATGTCTAAAATGCCTTGAGTGATAATGTTGTCTCTGCTGTTGAATGATCAACTGCTGCTACTGTTGCAATATCTTCAACTGCTACTGCGCTCCTTAGGTGTCCCCTTGCTTTGTTGCTGCCTCGCCTTGCTTCAACACGGGTCTGGGCCAGCGAGGCAGGCAGCGCCATGTAGGCTGGCTGGCTGATGAGCTGGCATGGTGGCAGCGTCTTCACAAAGATCTGCATGCCACCATGCAGGTGCTTGCTGAGTTGGTCTGGGGGCCGCACGTCGCCACGCAGGTGCCAGCTTGGATGGCTGGGCTGGCGGCTGCACGGGAATGGCGGTGGAGCCTTGGCGGGTGCGGGCCTGGCCGCGGTCCCGCTAATGTCCTCGGCAAGGCCCTTGTCGGGGCCCCGGCAAGGGTCTTGCCGTGGCACTGCGGTCGTCCCCGGCAAGGATCTTACCGGAGGCCTCGTGGATTTCCTCGGCAGGGATCTTGCCAAGGATCGTCGTCTTCTGGTCCTCATCCGATCTTGTGTGTTTATGTTCTTCACAAAGATCTGCATGCTACCATGGAGGCACCTGCCGAGCCTTGGTTCCAATGCGGTCGATGGTGTTGGAACCCTTGGGCTCAAGGGTGGCGCGCTCCGCTGGCATTGGGCAAGTTGCCCCGGTAAGGGTCTTGCCGGGGCTGCGGAGGCCGCCCCGGCAAGGGTCTTGCCAGGGGAATCCACCTCGCCCTCTCGCTCTTTGCGTCTCCGTCTTAGTGTTGCCTTGATGGGCTTGTGGCTTTGGCTTCCCTCCTCTTCCTTGCTAAGTGTGGCCGTGGGCGCGGCTCTGACTGCCCGTGCAGAAGTAAAGGGGTACAAGGTTGAGCCCCTACTTCTGTACACCGACAGGAGCCCCCGGGCCTGGGCCACACATAAGCGCAACGTGTTGTTGGGCTAGGCCCAGAACAGTGCGCGGGCAGGCGGGGCCGATTTTTACCGCGGTAACTTTTTCGTCCGCTGCGCTTTTCCATGACCTGCATTGAATGCGTGACGTGGGGATCGTGCGTGGGGTGACCGAAGCATGCTTGCATCATCCTGCGGTGAATAGTAAATGGGCGGCTTGCGTGTCCCTTTAAGACTGCAGGGCCGTTGCTCATTTACTCTCTCCGCCTTGGAACCGTCGTTCCATGTTTCCCACTATGCCCGCCCCTTGCGCCACATACGCCGCATTCACGGTGCAGGGTAGGTGACAGGCGTATGGAATATGGGAAGGCATGCACGCGTGAGTTGATACCCACGCGCCTTCAATTGGGCGAGGATGGCGGTCGACGGCCTCGCCTGCTGCCACCTTAATGAGCCGGAGTGGTCGAGAGAGGCAGCCGAGCCCCGATCCCGCCCCTTTATAAGGAGGGGAGGGGGAAGGACGGCACCCCTCAATCTTTCGCTATCCGCATCCTCCCACCTTGGCTTCTTTCTTCCTTCTGGTATGGCGAGAGGGTGCGTCGGTGCTTCGACGGTGGTGACGAGGGTCTCCGCCCGACAATGCACCCCTCCTTCCCAAGAGTTTGTGGCGGCGGAGCCGGCCACAAGGGGAAGGGGAGGGGGCGAGGCCGAGGCCGCCGTGGCACTCGGGGAAGAGGAGGATGGGGAGGCGAACCGGCATCGCCTCCGCCGGCGGTCCCACCCCCCAATGGAGGGCCACGTCGGGGACCAGCCTCGCGAATTCTTCATCAGGCTGCGCCAGCCGGCACGTCGTTGTCTGTGTCTCCCTACTCCATTTGCTCGGGAGATGGAGCTCGACCCGCCATAGGCTCTGAGACTGCATATGAGGGGCTGCAGGAATAGCGGCACATGGGTCAATGTCGATTTCCCAACCCCTCATGTCATGTATCTTCGTCATGGATGGAAGACCTTCGCTCGTATCCACAACCTGACGGCGGGACTCGTTCTCTATTTCAAACTAATGGAGAACGGCCTACTCTTCATCAAGGTCTTTGGAGACTTTGGAACTCACCTAAAGTGATGCGTGGAGAGCTCCTCTGATGACGAAGACTCTTCCTCAAGCGGGAGTGATGAGGAGGATAGCAACAACGACGACGAGGGCAGCAGGCGGGAGGATGACGGGTCCGACTAGGTGTCGGACCCACCGTCCCGGGGCAGTGCCGGCAGCAGCAACATCTGCACCTGGCCCCTTCTCCCGGTGGGGCTGGCTCCTTGAACTTCTCGGGGTCACCTCCTTGGGCGGCTGGCGTGGGAAGACCGGAGAAGGTGAAGAAGGCGGGTGGCGGGCTGTCAAGTAGGAGTACGATGGCACTGATGCCTTCGTAGCGTATTGGAAGACCACTGCCTCATCTTCCAGGTCTTCTTCCGGCACCATCATCACCAGCCCTCTCCTAGGCGGCCGCCGATATGTTCTCTTGGCGCCTTCTGCTGCTAGTACCTCGCCTAGGCGCTCCTTTTGCCCTCTTGCTTTCTTGTTCCATTTCCTGAGGAGAGGGACAGGAAAGGGATCACGGGCACCTTATCTCTTTTTAGCTTGTAAGCCCATGGGCCTTAATTAAATTTAAAACTTGTAATCCCCTTGCTCATGTTTACATTCCGTACGAACTGTACCTGTATGGGACGTATTAATGAAAAAGGGTGCTTGCCGGGTTCTTTGTGTGTGAGCGAAGCCCATACCAAGGAGCAAATCCTTGTTATTTTCAATATAAACATTGTCGCCCGGCAACAGACCTTGCCGCTCCCTTATTTCATTCGGCCACACTCATGCTTTCAGCGGAGGCAGGGGCGAAGTAGGGTTAGGCTCTACGCTTGCTTCCTCGTCACCGTGGCTACAACCAAATTCCGAACCAAGAAATAGCTCTTGGATAGCAGGAAAAGGGGAGCACAATAGACTAGGAATAAGACAATGTTCCATACGTCCCAATTCTAATTGAAATGCATAACGGGGGATAAGAGACTTATCTAAATCTGCAGCCCCTGGCAACCTTGGCTTGCCGTGGGTGCACCCTTGTGTCTTCAGCCCCCGGCAACCTTGGCTTACCGGGGCTGGAGCGCCGCCTCGTTTTCTTTCTTCCATATAGCTCAGCAGAAATGCCCATGTACCCTGCGAACCATAGAGGACGGAGAAGAACAGAGAGACGTAGACTCGACCTCTATGCTAGGGGTTTGTCGCCGCTAAGCACTATCAACCCTAACCGAGGGAGAGACTCAACCTAGCATGCATGCTATAACTTAGGGTGCCAACGCTTTGTTTATTTATGCTCAGGGTCTGTGCCTAGCTTTGTACAGAGGGTTACATGCCATGTCGGCAAGGCTTGTATAAAATATGGCTTGCTGGGGGGGGGGGGGGGCGGCAACCGCGCCTCATGGGTAAAACTTGCGAAGATGCTCGATGTTCCAGGAGTTGCTCACTGGAATGGCATATTCGGTCTCCAGGTGGACTGCACCAGGCCTGGTGACTTGTATTACCTGATAAGGGCCTTCCCACTTTGGCGTCAACTTGTTGGAATTCTTGGCTGATTGAATGCACCAAAGAACAAGGTCATCTCCCTCAAAACTTTGGTCATGAACCTTGCAGCTATGGTAGCTG
The DNA here is from genome assembly GCF_018294505.1 of Triticum aestivum. Classification (NCBI taxonomy): domain Eukaryota; kingdom Viridiplantae; phylum Streptophyta; class Magnoliopsida; order Poales; family Poaceae; genus Triticum; species Triticum aestivum. The sequence goes on along the minus strand of NC_057798.1, from coordinate 432,823,540 downwards.
CGCAAGGCTTGCTGGTAGCGTGCTGCTCTCACAGCCGCCCGAAGACAATCTTCCTCAAGGAGCGTCGCGTCATCTTGCCGCAATTGCTCTTGCTCAAACTCATCATAAGCGAGCACTCAAGGTGACCAATATATGAGTTCCGTGGGGAGAACTGCTTCTGCCCCGTATACTAGGGCAAAGGGCGTCTGGCTGGTGGCTCGATTTGGCGTCGTTCTGATCGACCAAAGAACCGCTGGCAATTAATCAATCCTGCACCTTGTGCTCTTGTGCAGCCTGTCAAAAGTCTTTGTCCTCAGGCCTCGCAGTACTTCAGCATTTGCCCTCTCCGCTTGGCCATTGCTCCGTGGGTGTGCCACGAAAGCGAAACAGACCTTGCTGCCGAGGTCCTCAATGTATTGCATGAAGATGTGGCTTGTGAACTGCATGTTGTTGTCAGTGATGACCCTATTTGACACACCAAAATGATAGACTAGCCCCTTGAAGAATTTGACGGCTGACTACGCTGTCACCTTCCTCACTGCTTCCACCTTCGGCCACTTTGTGAACTTGTCGATTGCAACGTACAAGTACTCAAAGCCCCCAATGGCACGGGGGAAGGGGCCCAGTATGTCGAGCCCCCAGACCGAGAACGACCAGGAGAGAGGGATTGTTTGAAGGGCTTGAGCTGGCTGATGAAGCTTCTTTGAATGGAATTGACATGCTTCACACATGGTTACTAGTGCCATTGCATCCTGGAGGGCAGTGGGCCAGAAGAAACCTTGCCGGAAAGCCTTGCCGGCAAGGGCCCTCAACCCTATGTGGGAGCCGCATATGCCTCCATGTATCTCCACCAACAGTTCCAGTCCTTCCTCCTGGGGAATGCACTTCAATTTCACTCCGTTTGGTATTTTTCTGTATAGAACATTGTCAATGAACTGGTACAGGGTAGACCGACGGGTTACTTTCTCCGCTTCTTCCTGCTCCTCAGGAAGCTCCCCTGTTTGGAGGAATCGGACGGTATGCTGTGCCCATGCCGGAGCCTGGGGCTCGATGGCAAGGATTAAAGGCATCTCTTCTGCCATGGGAATGACTGTCACTACGGCCAGGGCTTGACGCCCTGCCGGAGTCGGTTGCCCCATGGCAGGCTCAATGTCCACGACAACATCTTCGCCAGTGGCTCCAGGGAGCTCGGTGGGAAACTACTTGCCGGGGCCTGATTTCCTCCGCTTGTTTTGCTCTGTTGATGGTTCAATGGATGGCTGAGTTAACCGAAGCACAAACGTACCTGGCTCCACGGGTAGTTTGAGGGCAGCGCGCTTCGACAGGTAGTCGGCGATGTCGTTCTCCACCCGGGGGACATGCTCCACCTGTATACCGTCAAAGCACTCCTCTAGCTTCCTCACCTCATCCACATAGGCTTCCATCAACGGGCTTTGATAATCCTTGTTGACCCGCCTGACGACAAGTTGTGAATCACCCCTGACGATGAGCTTCTTGACCCCGAGGTCTGCCGCGATCCTGAGACCAGCAAGCAATCCCTCGTATTCAGCAGTGTTGTTCATCGACATCTCCCTGGGAAAGTGCATGTGGATCAGTACTTGAGGTGCTCTCCGGTGGGTGCGACAAGCAGCACACGAGCACCAGCGCCTTGTAGCGAAAAAGCCCCGTCAAAGTACATAACCCAGTTGCGACTTGTTTCCTTGCCGGGAAGAGTGGTCTCCTGGATCTCTTCGTCGGGCGTCGAGGTCCACTCTGCAATGAACTCCGACAAGACTCGACTCTGGATCGTTGAAGTACTTTCAAACTTCAAACCAAAGCTCGACAGTTCCAAGGCCCATTCCACAATCCTCCCCGTTGCATCTGGGTTATGCAGTATCCGTTGCAACGGGAGGCGGGTGACGATGGTGATCTCGTGTGCTTGGAAGTAATGACGCAGCTTCCTCGAGGCCATAAGGAGGCCAAAGAGCAGTTTCTGCACATCGGAGTACCTTGACCTAGCCCCCTGCAAGAGGGAGCTGGCAGAGTTAACCGGGTGCTGCATCATCTTCTTCTTCTGCACCACCTCACTTGGTTGCACAAGCCCTGTCCCTCCAGTGTCAGACCCTGCCGGGGGCCTTGCCTCATCGAGACTAGGCCCTGCCGGAGGGAGCCCTGGCTCACCATCCGCTAGTCCTGCCGTTGCCACTGCCCCTTCGTCAACCTCCCTCTGTGCCACTAGTGCGGCGCTGACCACTTGATTCATTGCCGCTAGATACAACACCAGCGGCTCTTGTGGCTTAGGCGCAACCAGTATTGGCGTGGAGGAGAGGTATTTCTTCAAGTCCTGCAGCGCTGCTTCGGCCTCTGGGGTGCACTCCATCAGACCCGCCTTTTTCAAGATTTTGAAAAAGGGAAGGGCACGCTCGATAGATTTGGAGATGAACCTGCTCACGGAGGCAACGCACCCAGTGAGCCGACGCACATCCTTGATCCGCCTAGGTGCCTCGATCTGCTCAATGGCCTTGATCTTGTCTGGATTCGCCTCAATCCCACGCTGTGACACAAACAACCCGAGAAGCTTGCTGGACGGGACTCCGAAGACACACTTCTCAGGGTTCAGCTTGAGGTTGATCTTGCGCAAATTTGCAAACGTCTCTTACAAATCTTGCACAAGTGTTGCCTTGTCCTTGGTTTTGACCACTATGTCATCCATATAAGCTTCCATATTTCTATGTAGCTGGGGCTCAAAACCAATTTGGACTGCTCTTGCAAATGTTTAGCCAGCACTCTTCAACCCGAAAGGCATCCTGTCAAATATCGGGTTCCGGCAAAACCCTTAAGGTTCAAACTCTGGGGTGCGCGCGAAGATCTTCCCCCTACCGATCGACGCCCAACGCCTCGCTGAGAATCTAAGCTACGCCATGAACAACACAAGGGACACAAGGTTTATACTGGTTCGGGCCACCGTTGTGGTGTAATTCCCTACACCAGTGTGTGGTGTGGTGGATTGCCTAAGGGGCTGATGATGAACAATACAAGGGAAGAACAGCCTCGCGAGAGGTGTTCTTGGGTTGGTGCGGTGAACTACTTGGGTGAGTTCGATCGCCTCTGGATCTAATGAGAACTCGATCCCCCCATCTACTATGGTGGCTAGCTCTATATATAGAGGCCCTGGTCCTCTTCCCAAATATTGAGCGGGAAGGGCGCCAACAACGACCATTTTGAAGGGGAACATCTAGTACAAGTTATCATGACTAAAGTTGGTCTTCGACTGCCGAAGGCACTGGCGATGACGCCGTCTTGGGCTCCATGGTGACCTCCATCCTGCCGCTCTGCTGGTCTTGGTCTCGTTACATCGGAATGGTAACCTTTGCTTGATGCCTCGGTACTCCGCGTCTGCGCTTGCCCCCTTTGCACAAAAGAGGAAACAAGGACACTGCACAGGCCAGCGCCCGCCTGGTCTCGATTGTTATGGCCTGCGTCATGAGCACCTCACGAGGTAACCTTGCCTTGATCTCTCCACCTCCTCGCGAGCTGGCCTGGTGAGGCCGTTCCTGAGGAAGCCTTGCGTCGTCCACCCCGCGAGGGTATTGAGCTTGAGCTGATGAAGATGGGCCGTACTGGGCCATCCCTTGAGCCACGCCGCGGGCCGCAAGCAGGCAAGTCTGGGGACCCCCGTTCCCAGAACGCCGACACATCCGTAAAAAGCAAAACGTACCACATGGGGTGATGAATGTTGTCTGCTCTTCATCTTCTCTCTTCATAAAAATCTGATGGTACCCTGAGTAGGCGTCAAGGAATGATAACAGGTCACACCCGACCGTGGAGTCAACAATCTGGTCAATGTGCGGCAACGGGAATGGGTCTTTTGGACAGGCCTTATTGATATCTGTGTAATCAATACACAGCCTCCACTTCCCATTCACCTTGCGCACTACCACCGGATTGGCCAACCACGTCGGATGTAGCACTCCTCTCACCAAGCCTGCCGCCTCTAGCTTTCTGATCTCTTCCGTGATGAACTTCTGCCTTTCCAAAGCTTGCTTCCTGACCTTTTTCTTGACGGGCCGCGCATGAGGACAGACAGCAAGATGGTGCTCAATCACCTCCCTGGGAACGCCGGGGATGTCGGATGCTTGCCATGCAAACACATCGACATTCGCCTGAAGGAAAGTGACGAGATCGCCTTCCTATTTGCCATCAAGGGTGGAGATCATAGTGAAAGCCCCTCGCGTGCCATCCTCCTTGACGGGCACCTTCTTGGTCTTGCGCGGCGCAGCTCTGGATTTCTTGTTCTTGCCGGTGGAGCTCTCTGGCACGTCCTCGACGGGGGCACAACACTCCGAGGAGGTGCGCTTGCCGGAGTGGGTGCAAGAGATGTCGATGCGAACGTGAAAGTGCAACTATCCCTGGATGGTTTTGGTAATTCCTAACAACATATAGCTCATTGAGCTAATGCTATTTCAAGATAAGTATTTCAGGAAAGCTCAATGATTGGCATGGCATGGATGAGAAAAGTGGATCCCTCAAAATGCTAAGGACAAAAGGATTGGCTCAAGCTCAAAGCACAAGACTCTACATTTTCCATTTCAGTGATCCAAGATCACATTGAGTCTATAGGAAAAGACAATACTATCAAGGAGGGGTGAGGTGTTGCTTAATGAGTCTCTTGCTCAAAATGCTTAGTGATATGCTCCAAAGCCCTCAACTACTTTCTTACATCCACATATGACCCAAACCAAAAGTCAAACTCGGCCCCACCGAAACCATCTATCCGGCGCCACCGAGTTCAGATGTCATAGCCACAACCACAAACCCTAGTCTTTTCGGTCTCACCGATAGGGATCTCGGTCTCACCGAGATGGGATTGCAATCTCTCTATTTCCCTTCGTAACGTTTCGGTTAAACCGAGATGAGCGATCGGTCCCACCGAGATTGCAATGCAAACTCACTGTTTCCCTTTCGTAACATTTTGGTCCACCCGAGATGAGCGAATCGGTCCCATCGAGTTTGCCCGACCAACCCTCTGTGTGTCTATTACCAAAATCGGTCTTACCGAGTTTGTGTAATCGGTCTCACCGAGATTACGTTATGCCCTAACCCTAACCATATTGGTCCCGCCGAGATGACATGTCGGTCCCACCGAAAATCCTAACGGTCAGATTATTTACTAAATCAGTCCGACCGAGTTTCAGGATTTGGTCCCACCGAGTTTGGTAAGTTGTGTGTAACAGTTAGATTTTGTGTGGATGCTATATATACCCCTCCACGCACTCTTCATTCGTGGAGAGAGCCATCAGAACATGCCTACACTTCCAACATACATTTTCTGAGAGAAAACCACCTATACTTGTGTTGAGGTCAAGATATTCCATTCCTACCACATATATCTTGATCTCTAGCCTTCCCCAAGTTGCTTTCCACTCAAATATTCTTTCCACCAAATCCAAATCCTGTGAGAGAGAGTTGAGTGTTTGGGAGACTATCATTTGAAGCACAAGAGCAAGGAGTTCATCATCAACACACCATTTGTTACTTCTTGGAGAGTGGTGTCTCCTAGATTGGCTAGGTGTCACTTGGGAGCTTCTGTCAAGATTGTGGAGTTGAACCAAGGAGTTTGTAAGGGCAAGGAGATCGCCTACTTCGTAAAGGTCTACCCAAGTGAGGCAAGTCCTTCGTGGGAGACGGCCATGGTGGGATAGACAAGGTTGCTTCTTCGTGGACCCTTCGTGGGTGGAGCCCTCCGTGGACTCGCGCAACCGTTACCCTTCATGGGTTGAAGTCTCCATCAACGTGGATGTACGATAGCACCACCTATCGGGACCACGGCTAAAAAAAATCTCCGTGTCAACATTGTGTTTGCTCCCTCAAATTCCTCCCTTTACCTTCATATGCAATTGTTTTACATTCCGCTACTATACTATTAGAATTGCATGTGTAGATTGATTGCTTGACTTGTGCTAAGTTGCTAAAATCTGCCATGAACTAAAATTGGGAAAAGGCTAGATTTTTATTTGGTCAAGTAGTCTAATCACCCCCCTCTAGACATACTTTAGATCCTACAAGTGGTATCAGAGCTTTGGTATCCATTTGCTTTGGTTTCCATAGCTTTTGGTGGTCATAGCCTTGGTTTCACAACCTAGGAGAGTATGGCGTCTAGCGAGGGAAATTACCACCGTAGAGGTCCTTACTTTGATGGTACTAATTTTGCTTGTTGGAAGCATAAGATGAAAATGCATATTCTTGGACATAACCCCGCCGTTTGGGCTATTGTGTGTATTGGCTTGCAAGGTGAATTCTTTGATGGGAGAGAACCAAACCGTGAAGCTATCGTGGAAGAGTTGAAGATGCTTTAATACAATGCTCAAGCTTGTGATATCCTCTTCAACGGATTGTGCCCCGAAGAATTCAACAAAATCAGTTGTCTTGAGAATGCAAAGGAAATTTGGGATACTTTGATTGACATGCATGAAGGTACCGACTCCGTCAAGGAATCCAAATTGGATGTGCTCCAAAGTAAACTTGACAAGTTCAAAATGAAGGATGGTGAAGGCGTCGTTGAGATGTACTCTAGGCTTGCTCTCATCACAAATGAGATTGCCGGCTTAGGAAGTGAAGAGATGACTAACAAATTCATCATCAAGAAGATCCTAAGAGCCTTGGATGGAAAATATGATACCGTGTGCACATTGATCCAAATGATGCCCAATTACAAAGATCTCAAGCCAACGGAAGTCACTGGAAGAATTGTTGCTCATGAGATGTCACTCAAGGATAAGGAGGAGCTCCTCAACAAGTCAAGTGGTGCTTACAAAGCCTCATGTGAAGCTCCCACATCATCAAGTGAGAAACAAACCTTCAATGAAGAATTGAGCCAAATGGTGAATAACTTCAACAATTTCTACAAGAGTAGAAGCAAGGAAAGAAGTTCCAAGTCAAGGTCCTACAATGACAAAAGATCTTCTAGTCGTGAGCGTAATTGCTACAATTGTGGAAGACCCGGACACTATTCCAATGAGTGTACGGCTCCCTACAAAAGAAGAGAAGATTCTCCAAAAAGAAGGAGTAGAAGAGAAGAATCACCATCAAGAGAAAGAAGGAGTAGAGATGATCCTTATGAACGAAGAACATCCCGGAGAAGCAAGGATTCAGAAAGGAAGGACAAGTCATCAAAGAGCTACACAAAATGAAGACATCAAGCTCATGTTGGTGAATGGGTATCCGGCTCCGACTCCGACAATCACTCCGAGAGAAGCTATCACTCCGACTCCGAATATACTCAAGATGAAGGTGTTGCCGGTCTAGCACTTGTGTCAACCAACTCCTATGACATATTTGACTCACCAAATGAAGGACTTGGAAGATGCTTCTGTTGGAAATATGCCCTAGAGGCAATAATAAAAGCATTATTATTATATTTCTTTGTTCATGATAATTGTCTTTATTCATGCTATAATTGTGTTATCCGGAAATCGTAATACATGTGTGAATAACAGACACCAACATGTCCCTAGTAAGCCTCTAGTTGACTAGCTCGTTGATCAATAGATAGTCATGGTTTCCTGGCTATGGACATTGGATGTCATTGATAATGGGATCACATCATTAGGATAATGATGTGATGGACAAGACCCAATCCTAAACATAGCACAAGATCGTATAGTTCGTTTGCTAGAGTTTTTGCAATGTCAAAGTATCTCTTCCTTCGACCATGAGATCGTATAACTCCTGGATACCGTAGGAGTGCTTTGGGTGTATCAAACGTCACAACGTAACTGGGTGACTATAAAGGTGCACTACAGGTATCTCCGAAAGTATCTATTGTTTTATATGGATCGAGACTGGGATTTGTCACTCCGTATGACGGAGAGATATCACTGGGCCCACTCAGTAATGCATCATCATAATGAGCTCAAAGTGACCAAGTGTTTGGTCACGGGATCATGCATTACGGTACGAGTAAAGTGACTTGCCGGTAACAAGATTGAACGAGGTATTGGGATACCGACGATCGAATCTCGGGCAAGTAACATATCGATTGACAAAGGGAATTGCATACGGGGTTGATTAAATCCTCGACATCGTGGTTCATCCGATGAGATCATCGTGGAGCATGTGGGAGCCAACATGGGTATCCAGATCCCGCTGTTGGTTATTGACCGGAGAGCGATCTCGGTCATGTCTACATGTCTCCCGAACCCGTAGGGTCTACACACTTAAGGTTCAGTTACGCTAGGGTTGTAGGGATATGTATATGCAGTAACCCGAATGTTGTTCGGAGTCCCGGATGAGATCCCGGACGTCACGAGGAGTTCCGGAATGGTCCGGAGGTAAAGATTTATATATGGGAAGTCCTGTTTCGGGCATCGGGACAAGTTTCGGGGTTATCGGTATTGTACCGGGACCACCGGAGGGGTCCCGGGGGCCCACCGGGTGGGGCCACCCATCCCCGGGGGCCACATGGGCTGTAGGGGGTGCGCCTTGGCCTGCTTGGGCCAAGGGCACCAGCCCCACATAGGCCCATGCGCCTAGGGTTCAAGGGGGCAAGAGTCCTAGGAGGGTAAGGCACCTCCTAGGTGCCTTGGGGGGGAGGGAAACCCCCCTTGGCCGCCGCACCCCCTAGGAGATTGGATCTCCTAGGGCCGGCCACCCCCCCTTGGCACCCCTATATATAGTGGGGGAGAGGAGGGACTTCATACCTTGAGTCCTTGGCCTTTGGTTGCCTCCTTCTCCCTCCCCAACACCTCCTCCACCTCCTTATTGCTTAGCGAAGCTCTGCCGGAGTACTGCAGCTCCATCAACACCACGCCGTCGTGCTGCTGCTGGTGCCATCTCCCTCAACCTCTCCTCCCTCCCTTGCTGGATCAAGAAGGAGGAGACGTGGCTGTTCCGTACGTGTGTTGAACGCGGAGGTGCCGTCCGTTCGGTGCTAGGATCTCCGGTGATTCGAATCACGTCGTGTTCGACTACATCATCCCCGTTCTTTGAACGCTTCCGCTCGCGATCTACAAGGTATGTAGATGCATCTATTCACTCGTTGCTAGATGAACTCCTAGATGATCTTGGTGAAACGAGTAGGAAAATTTTTATTTTCTGCAACGTTACCCAACAGTGGCATCATGAGCTAGGTCTATGCGTAGTTCTTCTTGCACGAGTAGAACACAATTGGTTGTGGGCGTAGATTTGTCAACTTTCTTGCCGCTACTAGTCTTATCTTGCTTCAGCGGTATTGTGGGATGAAGCGGCCCGGACCAACCTTACACGTACGCTTACGTGAGACCGGTTCCACCGACTAACATGCACAAGTTGCATAAGGTGGCTGGCGGGTGTCTGTCTCTCCTACTTTAGTTGAAGCGGATTCGATGAAAAGGGTCCTTATGAAGGGTAAATAGAAGTTGACAAATCACGTTGTGGTTTCACGTAGGTAAGAAAACGTTCTTGCTAGAACCCTACTTCAGCCACGTAAAACTTGCAAACAACAATTAGAGGACGTCTAACTTGTTTTTGCAGCAAGTGCTTTGTGATATGATATGGCCAAAGTTGTGATGAATGATGAATGATCTATATGTCATGTATGAGATGTTCATGCTATTGTAATAGGAATCACGACTTGCATGTCGATGAGTATGACAACCGGCAGGAGCCATAGGAGTTGTCTTTATTTTTTGTATGACCTGCGTGTCATTAAAGAACGCCATGTAAACTACTTTACTTTATTACTAAACGCGTTAGTCATAGAAGTAGAAGTAGTCGTTGGCGTGACAACTTCATGAAGACACGATGATGGAGATCATGATGATGGAGATCATGGTGTCATGCCGGTGACAAGATGATCATGGAGCCCCGAAGATGAAGATCAAAGGAGCTATATGATATTGGCCATATCATGTCACTACTTTATATAATTGCATGTGATGTTTATTATGTTTTATGCATCTTGTTTACTTAGAACGACGGTAGTAAATAAGATGATCCCTTACAAAATTTCAAGAAGTGTTCTCCCCTAACTGTGCACCGTTGCTACAGTTCGTCGTTTCGAAGCACCACGTGATGATCGGGTGTGATAGATTCTTACGTTCACATACAACGGGTGTAAGACAGTTTTACACAGCGAAAACACTTAGGGTTAACTTGACGAGCCTAGCATGTACAGACATGGCCTCGGAACACGGAGACCGAAAGGTCGAACACGAGTCGTATGGAAGATACGATCTACATGAGAATGTTCACCGACGATGACTAGTCCGTCTCACGTGATGATCGGACACGGCCTAGTCGACTCGGATCGTGTAACACTTAGATGACCAAAGGGATGTCAAATCTGAGTGGGAGTTCATTATAATTTGATTAGATGAACTTAATTATCATGAACTTAGTCTAAAATTTTACAATATGTCTTGTAGATCAAATGGCCAACGTAGTCCTCAACTTCAACGCGTTCCTAGAGAAAACCAAGCTGAAAGACGATGGCAGCAACTATACGGACTGGGTCCGGAACCTGAGGATCATCCTCATAGCTGCCAAGAAAGATTATGTCCTACAAGCACCGCTAGGTGATGCACCTGTTCTCCCTGCAGAACAAGACGTTATGAACGCTTGGCAGGCACGTTCTGATGACTACTCCCTCGTTCAGTGCGGCATGCTTTACAGCTTAGAGCCGGGGCTCCAAAAGCGTTTTGAGAGACATGGAGCATATGAGATGTTCGAAGAGCTGAAAATGGTTTTCCAAGCTCATGCCCGGGTCGAGAGATATGAAGTCTCTGACAAATTCTTCAGCTGTAAGATGGAGGAAAATAGTTCTGTCAGTGAGCACATACTCACTATGTCTGGGTTACATAACCGCTTGACTCAGCTGGGAGTTAATCTCCCGGATGATGCGGTCATTGACAGAATCCTCCAGTCGCTTCCACCGAGCTACAAGAGCTTTGTGATGAACTTCAATATGCAGGGGATGGAAAAGACCATTCCTGAAGTATTTGCTATGCTGAAATCAGCAGAGGTAGAAGTCAGAAAGGAACATCAAGTGTTGATGGTCAATAAAACCACTAAGTTCAAGAAGGGCAAGGGTAAAAAGAACTTCAAGAAGGACGGCAAGGTAGTTGCCGCGCCCAGCAAGCAAGCTGCCGGGAAGAAGCCAAAGAATGGACCCAAGCCCGAGACTGAGTGTTTTTATTGCAAGGAAAGTGGTCACTGGAAGCGGAACTGCCCCAAATACTTAGCGGACAAGAAGGCCGGCAAAACCAAAGGTATATTTGATATACATGTAATTGATGTGTACCTTACCAGTAATCGTAGTAACTCCTGGGTATTTGATACCGGTGCCGTTGCTCATATTTGTAACACACAACAGGAGCTGCGGAATAAACGGAGACTGGCGAAGGACGAGGTGACGATGCGCGTCGGGAATGGTTCCAAGGTCGATGTGATCGCCGTCGGCACGCTACCTCTACATTTACCTACGGGATTAGTTTTGAACCTCAATAATTGTTATTTTGTGCCAAGTTTGAGCATGAACATTGTATCAGGATCTCGTTTAATTCGAGATGGCTACTCATTTAAATCCGAGAATAATGGTTGTTCTATTTATATGAGAGATATGTTTTATGGTCATGCTCCGATGGTGAATGGTTTATTCTTTATGAATCTCGAGCGTAATGCTACACATATTCATAGTGTAAGTACCAAAAGATGTAAGATTGATAGTGATAGTCCCACATACTTGTGGCACTGCCGCCTCGGTCACATAGGTGTCAAACGCATGAAGAAGCTCCATGCTGATGGACTTTTAGAGTCTCTTGATTACGAATCATTTGACACGTGCGAACCATGCCTCATGGGTAAAATGACCAAGACTCCATTCTCAGGAACAATGGAGAGAGCAACCAACTTATTGGAAATCATACATACTGATGTGTGCGGTCCAATGAGTGTTGAGGCTCGCGGTGGCTATCGTTATGTTCTCACCCTCACTGATGACTTGAGTAGATATGGGTATGTCTACTTAATGAAACACAAGTCTGAGACCTTTGAAAAGTTCAAGGAATTTCAGAGTGAAGTTGAGAATCAACGTGACAGGAAAATCAAGTTTCTACGATCAGATCGTGGAGGAGAATACTTGAGTCACGAGTTTGGTACACACTTAAGAAAATGTGGAATAGTTTCACAACTCACGCCGCCTGGAACACCTCAGCGTAATGGTGTGTCCGAACGTCGTAATCGCACTCTATTAGATATGGTGCGATCTATGATGTCTCTTGCCGATTTACCACTATCTTTTTGGGGCTATGCTTTAGAGACTGCCGCATTCACTTTAAATAGGGCCCCGTCGAAATCCGTTGAGACGACACCGTATGAATTATGGTTTGGGAAGAAACCTAAGCTGTCATTTCTAAAAGTTTGGGGATGCGATGCTTATGTCAGGAAACTTCAACCTGAAAAGCTCGAACCCAAATCGGAAAAATGCGTCTTCATAGGATACCCTAAAGAAACTGTTGGGTATATCTTCTACCTCAGATCCGAAGGCAAGATCTTTGTTGCCAAGAATGGGTCCTTTCTGGAGAAAGAGTTTCTCTCGAAAGAAGTAAGTGGGAGGAAAGTAGAGCTTGATGAAGTATTACCTCTTGAACCGGAAAATGGCGCAACTCAAGAAAATGTTCCTGAGGTGCCTGCACCGACTAGAGAGGAAGTTAATGATAATGATCAAGATACTTCTGATCAAGCTCCTACTGAAATTCGAAGGTCCACGAGGACACGTTCCGCACCAGAGTGGTACGGCAACCCTGTCTTGGAAATCATGTTGTTAGACAACGGTGAACCTTCGAACTATGAAGAAGCGATGGCGGGTCCGGATTCCGACAAATGGCTAGAAGCCATGAAATCCGAGATAGGATCCATGTATGAAAACGAAGTATGGACTTTGACTGACTTGCCCGTAGAACGGCGAGCCATAGAAAATAAATGGATCTTTAAGAAGAAGACAGACGCGGATGGTAATGTGACCATCTATAAAGCTCGGCTTGTCGCTAAGGGTTATCGACAAGTTCAAGGGGTTGACTACGATGAGACTTTCTCACCGGTAGCGAAGCTGAAGTCCGTCCGAATCATGTTAGCAATTGCCGCATTTTATGATTATGAAATTTGGCAAATGGACGTCAAAACGGCATTCCTTAATGGTTTCCTTAAGGAAGAATTGTATATGATGCAGCCGGAAGGTTTTGTCGATCCTAAAAATGCTGACAAGGTGTGCAAGCTCCAACGCTCGATTTATGGGCTGGTGCAAGCATCTCGGAGTTGGAACATTCGTTTTGATGAGATGATCAAAGCGTTTGGGTTTACACAGACTTATGGAGAAGCCTGTGTTTACAAGAAAGTGAGTGGGAGCTCTATAGCATTTCTCATACTATATGTAGATGACATACTTTTGATGGGAAATGATATAGAACTTTTGGACAGCATTAAGGCCTACTTGAATAAGAGTTTTTCAATGAAGGACCTTGGAGAAGCTGCTTATATATTAGGCATCAAGATCTATAGGGATAGATCAAGACGCCTCATAGGTCTTTCACAAAGCACATATCTTGATAAGATTTTGAAGAAGTTCAAAATGGATCAGTCCAAGAAAGGGTTCTTGCCTGTTTTGCAAGGTGTGAAATTGAGCTCAGCTCAATGTCCGACCACGGCAGCAGAGATAGAAGAGATGAGTGTCATCCCCTATGCCTCAGCCATAGGTTCTATTATGTATGCCATGCTGTGTACCAGACCTGATGTAAACCTTGCCGTAAGTTTGGTAGGAAGGTACCAAAGTAATCCCGGCAAGGAACACTGGACAGCGGTCAAGAATATCCTGAAGTACCTGAAAAGGACTAAGGAAATGTTTCTCGTTTATGGAGGTGACGAAGAGCTCGTCGTAAAAGGTTACGTCGACGCTAGCTTCGACACAGATCTGGATGACTCTAAGTCACAAACCGGATACGTGTATATTTTGAATGGTGGGGCAGTAAGCTGGTGCAGTTGCAAGCAGAGCGTCGTGGCGGGATCTACATGTGAAGCGGAGTACATGGCAGCCTCGGAGGCAGCACATGAAGCAATATGGGTGAAGGAGTTCATCACCGACCTAGGAGTCATACCCAATGCGTCGGGGCCGATCAAGCTCTTCTGTGACAACACTGGAGCTATTGCACTTGCCAAGGAGCCCAGGTTTCACAAGAAGACAAGGCACATCAAGCGTCGCTTCAACTCCATCCGTGAAAATGTTCAAGATGGAGACATAGAGATTTGTAAAGTACATACGGACCTGAATGTAGCAGATCCGTTGACTAAACCTCTCCCAAGAGCAAAACATGATCAACACCAGAATTCCATGGGTGTTCGATTCATCACAATGTAACTAGATTATTGACTCTAGTGCAAGTGGGAGACTGTTGGAAATATGCCCTAGAGGCAATAATAAAAGCATTATTATTATATTTCTTTGTTCATGATAATTGTCTTTATTCATGCTATAATTGTGTTATCCGGAAATCGTAATACATGTGTGAATAACAGACACCAACATGTCCCTAGTAAGCCTCTAGTTGACTAGCTCGTTGATCAATAGATAGTCATGGTTTCCTGGCTATGGACATTGGATGTCATTGATAACGGGATCACATCATTAGGATAATGATGTGATGGACAAGACCCAATCCTAAACATAGCACAAGATCGTATAGTTCGTTTGCTAGAGTTTTTGCAATGTCAAAGTATCTCTTCCTTCGACCATGAGATCGTATAACTCCTGGATACCGTAGGAGTGCTTTGGGTGTATCAAACGTCACAACGTAACTGGGTGACTATAAAGGTGCACTACAGGTATCTCCGAAAGTATCTATTGTTTTATATGGATCGAGACTGGGATTTGTCACTCCGTATGACGGAGAGATATCACTGGGCCCACTCAGTAATGCATCATCATAATGAGCTCAAAGTGACCAAGTGTTTGGTCACGGGATCATGCATTACGGTACGAGTAAAGTGACTTGCCGGTAACAAGATTGAACGAGGTATTGGGATACCGACGATCGAATCTCGGGCAAGTAACATATCGATTGACAAAGGGAATTGCATACGGGGTTGATTAAATCCTCGACATCGTGGTTCATCCGATGAGATCATCGTGGAGCATGTGGGAGCCAACATGGGTATCCAGATCCCGCTGTTGGTTATTGACCGGAGAGCGATCTCGGTCATGTCTACATGTCTCCCGAACCCGTAGGGTCTACACACTTAAGGTTCAGTTACGCTAGGGTTGTAGGGATATGTATATGCAGTAACCCGAATGTTGTTCGGAGTCCCGGATGAGATCCCGGACGTCACGAGGAGTTCCGGAATGGTCCGGAGGTAAAGATTTATATATGGGAAGTCCTGTTTCGGGCATCGGGACAAGTTTCGGGGTTATCGGTATTGTACCGGGACCACCGGAGGGGTCCCGGGGGCCCACCGGGTGGGGCCACCCATCCCCGGGGGCCACATGGGCTGTAGGGGGTGCGCCTTGGCCTGCTTGGGCCAAGGGCACCAGCCCCACATAGGCCCATGCGCCTAGGGTTCAAGGGGGCAAGAGTCCTAGGAGGGTAAGGCACCTCCTAGGTGCCT
Source organism: Triticum aestivum (assembly GCF_018294505.1). Lineage (NCBI taxonomy): Eukaryota > Viridiplantae > Streptophyta > Magnoliopsida > Poales > Poaceae > Triticum > Triticum aestivum. Next base: position 432,807,952 of record NC_057798.1, on the reverse strand, counting down.
TGGGGGGGAGGGAAACCCCCCTTGGCCGCCGCACCCCCTAGGAGATTGGATCTCCTAGGGCCGGCCACCCCCCCTTGGCACCCCTATATATAGTGGGGGAGAGGAGGGACTTCATACCTTGAGTCCTTGGCCTTTGGTTGCCTCCTTCTCCCTCCCCAACACCTCCTCCACCTCCTTATTGCTTAGCGAAGCTCTGCCGGAGTACTGCAGCTCCATCAACACCACGCCGTCGTGCTGCTGCTGGTGCCATCTCCCTCAACCTCTCCTCCCTCCCTTGCTGGATCAAGAAGGAGGAGACATGGCTGTTCCGTACGTGTGTTGAACGCGGAGGTGCCGTCCGTTCGGTGCTAGGATCTCCGGTGATTCGAATCACGTCGTGTTCGACTACATCATCCCCGTTCTTTGAACGCTTCCGCTCGCGATCTACAAGGTATGTAGATGCATCTATTCACTCGTTGCTAGATGAACTCCTAGATGATCTTGGTGAAACGAGTAGGAAAATTTTTATTTTCTGCAACGTTACCCAACAGCTTCATGGCTAAAGGCCCAAAGGTATCACACCCCGAGTATGTTGATTTCAATAGTGATGAAGATGACTTGTTAGGTGATGATGATTTACTTGTTGACAACACTAGTGATGAATACTATGATGAAACGTCAATTAATCATGCTAATCAAGATAAAACGAATGACAATGATAAGGAGAAGATTGAGCGCCTAACTAAAGAACTAAACACTCTTAAGTTAGCTCATGAAACTATCTTGGAAGATCATCGAGAACTTTTAAAGACTCGTGAGAAGTCACGCTTTGAAAAGCTCAACCTTGAGCAAGAGCATGAGTTTTTAAAGGCAATCAATCATGATCTTCGCAAGAAAAGTTCTTCTTACATTGCCAAGCGTTTACTCTTATCTACTTATATGCCACAAGTCAAGTCTAGTAACAAGAACAAGAAAGATTCTTCTTCTAGTAGTAACAATAATCATGCTAAATCAAATGTTGTTGCTTCTAGTAGTTCTCTTGATTGCACTAATGATTCTCTTAGCCAAGTTACACTTGAGCAAGAAAATAGCTTATTGAAGGGAATTATAGAGAAATGTGTTTACAAGAGTCTTGCCGGAAGTAAGCAATTCGAGGAAATTGTACGCAAGCAAGGAAGGCACCGGAAGAATCAAGGTGTTGGTTTTGAACGAAAGTTCAATGCCAATGGAGTTGAGTGGGAAGAAGATCAATACCCCAAGATGAAGTTTGTTCCTCAGCAAGAGAAGTATTATCCTACTTCTTTCAAAGGGACACAAGCTCAAGATGATCTTCCACCACAAGACCACAAGCACAAAGGCAAGGACAAGCTTCAAGAGGAGATTGATGCATTTGAAGAAGCTCCTAAGGTCTTGGTCACATCAAGTTCTACTTCAACGAGTACAACTACAACTCCAGGGATTCCCATCAAGATGATGTGGATCTCAAATAATAAGAACTAGAGAGTTCTTGAGGGTGGCTCCGCCAACATACTTCACTCTTATCATTTTGGCAAGGACAAGTGCAATCAACTTCCACATTTTACACTAAGGAGTCACAAACCCTCTTGTTGGTAAGACAAGGGACAAGGTAACCTAATGCTTTCATGGACATCATCTTGTGTATGCATCACTCTATGTCTATGTATATCCTTGTTTGTTCCTTGTGGGACTAACCCATGTAGGTATTGGAAGTGCAACTCACTCCAATGGATTGCTCCAAATGATCTACATCAACATTGAGCATCCACATCTTCAACACCTACATGAAGTCATCATTGACAAAACCCAATGTTAGTTCATCCCTCTTAGGGGGGATCTCGCATCTAGGGGAGCTTTACTCTAGGAATTGAGTTAAAGCAACTCTAATGGTGTGAAAACAACAATGCTTTATGAAAAAGTGGTAACCCCACTTGTGCTTAAACGATGAGTATGACCTATGATCAAATGTTCTCATTTGACTCCTAAGTCAATATACTCATATATAGATGACCTAGTCATCGCTAATTGTTTGATAGATGCTAGAATTGGTTGTGCATGCTTTGCCACATATTTCATTTGCCATTTTATTGTGTGAGCATGTTGGTTGCATATTTTACTCATTCGAGGACATCCACTTGTTGTTTTGATTGTTTGGATTCTTTTATTTTGCCAAGTGGATGGACAAGAATGCCTAAAAACCTTCTCTAGCTACCTATGCTTGTCTTGTCTCAAACTCTATTCATGCTACATCACAAAGTTTGATCAAGTCAGATTCGAACCACTCTGTGTGAGGAGCACTCGGAGTCCCCGATTCGTCATAGACTTAAACTTCCAAAACCTCTTTGTGCATTTCGGTCTGACCGATTCACCATTTTTGGTCACACCGAGATCACTAAGTTGATCTAGGTTTTCAACCTCGGTACAACCGATTAGAACTTTTTAGTCACACCGAGTTCCAGTAACTGCTTGCAGTTTCGCATCTCGGTGCCACCGAGTTGTTCCACTCGGTCACACCGACAGGGTCAGGCTATAAATACCCCTGGATCAAATTTTGGAAAAATTTCCGAAACCCCTTCGCCCGCGCATAGCCTGCTCTGCCTCCTCGGGTCTACGGATTATCCTCCTCGTCACCAGTGACCTCCCGCCGCTGGTCTCCACCGCCGTCAATGGCATTCTGCTCCGCTGTTGCCGCCGTAGCAAGTTCACCGCCGAACTAGGGTATGAACTTGAAACTTTGTGCTATCCTTAACTCCGATTCCTAGCACATTGCTTTGCCATGAATCTTGCCATGTTTGAAATCATTCTATCCAGCGAAAGCACTCCGTAGATTAGATTTGAATTGAAAATTTAGATTTAGGTTTCCGCTAATTCATCTCGAACTGACCGAGTTGTATAAATCGGTCTCACTGATTTGGCTTAGGCCATTGCACATGTGATTTTCGGTCTGACCAAGAATCGCAAATCGGTGTAACCAAGATCGATTATTTGTGAAACCCTAGTAGTCTCGGTGCCACCGAACTGTGACTCGGTCTGACCAAGTTCACTAGTTTAGGTTCCAAAAGCTGCTTCGGTATCATCGAGTTCACAAATCGGTAGCTCCGAAATGCTTTTTGTGGAAAACTAAAACTAAGTTTTGATTCAATTATTTTGCAAAAACCTTTGTGCTTTGTGATGCTCATCTATTCTACCTCATCTACATCTATTCACAGGGTCTGCTATCAGTAAGTTTGCAATATGTCAGATCAAAGTGACAGCCAGAACAAGTCAGAGGAGCAAGCTCATATGAGTGAGGGCACTAGTCCCTCAAGCAGTTATGATGAGGGTAGCAGGAGCACACCCAGCAATTTGCCAAAAGCAGCCACCAGGACAAGGAAGAAGAAAACCTCAGATTCTGAAGATGAGGACTATATTGCTGTTGAGGATGCGGCCACTTCTAAGAAGAAGGTGCTGAAAAAGGAGTATGGCACAACTACTACCACCAAGCCAGGCATGAACAGAAAGGCACCTGCCAAGAGAGTGCCCACTTCCAAACCTAGGAAGGTTGCCACTGGTGAAACCATGAAGTTCACCATTGAGTCTGATGTTGGCCAAGATAAGAAGAAGAGGAGAGTCAGAACTACTACTGCCAAAGTCCTTGGCAAGTCCCCTATGAGGAGAGATTCTGATGAGGAAGAAGAAGAGGAAGAGGATGCTGCACCAGCTTCTAAAGCTCAGAAGCTAATGGGAGATGCAATCAAGTCAGGGGCTACTCCATCTAAGCCCAAAGCTGCTCCCAAAGCTGCTGCTCTAGCACCAAAGCCTACACCCAAGAGGAACACCAGAAGTATACCTGCATCAGAGAAGAACAACACCCCAGTGCCTAAAGCTGCTGAAGAAGAAGATGATTCTCTTGTTCTGAGAAAGTTGAAGCCCAAGATTCCTGACCACAATGATGCTCATCCTATAGGTTAAGACATGCATATCAGAAAGGATGCTGGACTGAGGTTGTGGAGACAGTCAGATCCTTATGCTGTGAGGAGACGGACATCAGTTGACTACAGATTCCACACAAAAGAGCAATAGGATTTTTATGAAACAATTTTGCTTGACAAGAAGCCCATTGTTTGTGACAAGAGATGGATCAACTGGGATTACATCAAGAAGAATGAAGCTCACTATCTAGGAGTATATGACAGCTTCAAGTCTTGTGGAGTTGATGACTTCGTTGCCCAGAATCTCACCAAGTGGAATGATGAGCTCATCATGCAGTTTTACTCCACAGCTCACTTCTACCCAGATGGGAGGATTGTCTGGATGTCTGAAGGTACTAGGTACCAATCCACTATTGAAGAATGGGCTGAGTTGATCAATGCCCCAAAGGAATCTGAAGATGACTTATATGTATATGCACAGAAGAAGAAATACCACAACTCTATGGCACACATGTACAGAGAGATCCCAGATAAAGCTTTGGAAACTCACAAGCTTGGATCTGTACACTTCTTGTTGTTTGGTCTACCTACAATCAACTGGATACTTAGGCACACATTGCTTCCCAAGTCAGGAAATCACAAGATGATCAGAGGTCATGCTATCAACTTGCTGCACTTGTTTGATATACCTCAGAAATTCAAAGTCATGAGCCTGATTGTGGAAACAATCAAGAGAACAGCAGCTGATCAGAAGATGAGTTGTGGGTATGCTCCACACATTCAGGAGCTCATCAACTCAAAGATGGGCACATGTACATATCTTTTGGATAAGGAGCATCTACCCCTATACCCTAAAATTGAAGACAACACAGTTGAGATGAATGAGGAGGAACCATCATCTGTGCAAGCACATGAAAAGAGAGAGAAAGCAAGGGCAGAGAAAGCTACAAAGATGCCAACTGCTGAAGAGGCATCTCAAGTGTTTCTGAAGAGCAAGCAAGACCAACTTGGCTACTTGATTGCCTCCACATTGAGGATTGAGAAGGGCTTGGCCACCCTGACTCAAAACCAGGAGAGCTTGGAGAGAATCATAGAGCAGAAGTTTTATGCACTTGATGTGAAGGTCACAGAAATCCAAACTGTAGTTGAGCAACTTCAGGAGGATGTGGAGGAGAAGAAGGGCAATTCGACTACAGATGCATTTGCTAGAGTGCCCAGAGGACAGAAATCTGCTGCAGTGCCTGTTCCAGACACTAGAGCTACATCATCTGCACCAACTACCACAGCCTCAGTGCCACCTGCTCCAGCACCCACTCCACCAGCTCCAGCTACATCAACTGATGCTTTTGTCCTTGGAGTTATGTCTACACAACCTCATGAAGACCAAGCCTAAGAGTCGATTAGCACTATGCATTTTTGAACTTTTTGGTAACTTGTTGCCAAAGGGGAGAAAAATGTATAGATCATAGGCTTCAAGAGAGAGTGTTGCTTTTTATCTCTCTTGCTTTTGGTGGTTGAACTTCTTTATTTTTGTGTGTGTTTGCTCGATACATTATGCCTTTTGTGAGATACTTGGATGATCGTGTGTTTGATCATATGCTACCTTAATGCTTGTTGGATGACATTATCTTTTATATCCTTATGTGATCATTCACTTTGCTTGGTGATGAGTGCATGTGTTTAATTATCATCATTTTAAGCGCTCCACCAAGATGTATGTGACATGGAAGAGTGACCCATGATCCTAACTCATTGTGCATTTGCAGCCCAAAGCAAATTTTAAATAGTGCACAAGTTTAGTGGGAGCTCTTGCTTTTCACATACTTCTCAAAGCGACAATGTCTTTCAATCTTATTATCATTTGTCGAAGCTTTGATCTATATGTTGTCATCAATTACCAAAAAGGGGGAGATTGAAAGTGCAACTATCCCTGGGTGGTTTTGGTAATTCCTAACAACATATAGCTCATTGAGCTAATGCTATTTCAAGATAAGTATTTCAGGAAAGCTCAATGATTGGCCTGGCATGGATGAGAAAAGTGGATCCCTCAAAATGCTTAAGGACAAAAGGATTGGCTCAAGCTCAAAGCACAAGACTCTACATTTTCCATTTTAGTGATCCAAGATCACATTGAGTCTATAGGAAAAGCCAATACTATCAAGGAGGGATGAGGTGTTGCTTAATGAGTTTCTTGCTCAGAATGCTTAGTGATAGGCTCCAAAGCCCTCAACTACTTTCTTACATCCACATATGACCCAAACCAAAAGTCAAACTCGGCCCCACCGAAACCATCTATCCGGCACCACCGAGTTCAGATGTCATAGCCACAGCCACAAACCCTAGTCTTTTCAGTCTCACCAATAGGGATCTCGGTCTCACCGAGATGGGATTGCAATCTCTTTGTTTCCCTCCGTAACATTTCAGTCAAACCGAGATGAGAAATCGGTCCCACCGAGATTGCAATGCAAACTCACTGTTTCCCTTTCGTAACATTTCAGTCCATCCGAGATGAGCGAAACGGTCCCACCGAGTTTGCATGACCAACCCTCTGTGTGTCTATTACCAAAATCAGTCTTATCAAGTTTGTGTAATCGGTCTCACCGAGATTACGTTATGCCCTAACCCTAACCATATCGGTCCCACCAAAAATCCTAACGGTCACATTATTTACTAAATTGGTCCGGCCGAGTTTCAGGATTCGGTCCCACCGAGTTTGGTAAGTTGTGTGTAACGGTTAGATTTTGTGTGGAGGCTATATATACCCTCCACCCACTCTTCATTCGTGGAGAGAGCCATCAGAACATGCCTACACTTCCAACATACATTTTCTGAGAGAGAACCACCTAGACTTGTGTTGAGGTCAAGATATTCCATTCCTACCACATAAATCTTGATCTCTAGCCTTCCCCAAGTTGATTTCCACTCAAATCTTCTTTCCACCAAATCCAAATCCCGTGAGAGAGAGTTGAGTGTTGGGGAGACTATCATTTGAAGCACAAGAGCAAGGAGTTCATCATCAACACACCATTTGTTACTTCTTGGAGAGGGGTGTCTCCTAGATTGGCTTGGTGTCACTTGGGAGCCTCCGTCAAGATTGTGGACTTGAACCAAGGAGTTTGTAAGGGCAAAGAGATCGCCTACTTCGTGAAGATCTACCCTAGTGAGGCAAGTCCTTCGTGGGCAATAGCCATGGTGGGATAGACAAGGTTGCTTCTTCGTGGACCGTTTGTGGGTGGAGCCCTCCGTGGACTCGCGCAACCATTACCCTTCGTGGGTTGAAGTCTCCATCAACGTGGATGTACGATAGGACCACCTATCGGAACCACGGGTAAAAAAATCTCCGTGTCAACATTGCGTTTGCTCCCTAACTCCTCTCTTTACCTTCATATGCAATTGTTTTACATTCCGCTACTATACTCTTATAATTGCATGTGTAGATTGATTGCTTGACTTGTGCTAAGTTGCTAAAATCTACCAAGAACTAAAATTGGGAAAAGGCTAGATTTTTATTCGGTCAAGTAGTCTAATCACCCCCACCCTCTAACATACTTTCGATCCTACAGGATGACACCTATGGGATCATTGGAATCCCTACTATGGTTGGCGGGCGTGGGGCTGTGGAAAGAGCGGGTCTAAGAGCCAGCACAAAGGTCGTTTACCCAGGTTCGGGCTGCGAGGATCGTCTAATACCCTGGTCCTGCTTTGGTGTATATCTGAATGTTCTCGAGCTAGCTATGGTGCGTCACATGCCCAAAGAGCCGAATCCCCCTCCAGTATGCCTCGGGCCTCCTTTTAAATGAAAAAGGGGATGCAACAGTGGCACACTGGAGGTGGAAAGGGTACAATGTACAAGGAGATGGATTTAGAGGAGGGGTCTGCATCTGAGGAGGCAGAGGTGGAGTCTAAAGAGGAATCTGATTCCGGAGTAGCAAGCCTGGCTCTAGCTTCTGCATATGTCACCAAGTCCATCTTCAACACTGAAGACAATGGCCTCGTCACCAACGCTGATGCCAAGGATGAGGATGACTCTGCTCCCACCTACTGCTTCATGGTACATGGTGCCAAGGTAAACTCACGCGATGCTTACTTTCAAACATCAAGTGAAGATGACTCTAAATGTGAACCTAAACCTAGCTACAAAACACTTGCTAAAATTGCAACTGAACAACAGAATCCCATGGAACATATTCAGAAGTTGTTAGACAAAAGCGATGACCTGTTGGACACGGAAATGACCCGAACTCAGTCCTTAATTGAAGACATTAAAAATCTTCATGTTAAGTATGAGGAACTTGAAAGTCGTCATGAAAAGCTCTCAACTTCTCATGCGAAGCTCTCCTATGATTATCTTCAAAGGAAGCAAGAGCTTGAGAAATTGAGATCGGCTCATGAAGATCTTCAAAAGGAGAACGAGTCACTTCGCACTCAACAGATTAGTTCCACTCAGGAAGGATTTGAACCACCATGTATAAAATTTCTTGAGCGTGATGATGCTGTCTCTGTTGTTGAATGTTCAACTGCTGCTACTGTTGCAATATCTTCAACTGCTAATGTGGTAACTAACCCCTCCCCTAAGGATATGTCGGTGCGAACGACACCTATGGGATCACTGGAATCCCTACTATGGTCGGCGGGCGCGGGGCTGTGGAAAGAGCGGGTATAAGAGCCAGCACAAAGGTCGTTTACCCAGGTTCGGGCCGCGAGGATCGCGTAATACCCTAGTCCTGCTTTGGTGTATATCTGAATGTTCTTGAGCTAGCTATGGTGCTTCACTTGCCCAAAGAGCCGAACCCCCCTCGAGTACGCCTCGGGCCTCCTTTTGTATGAAAATGGGGATGCCACAGTGGCACACAGGAGGTGGAAAGGGTACAGTGTACAATCTTATCGCTTGTCATTACGGGACAAGACGCATTAAATGTGCTCCTTAGGTGTCCTCTTGCTTTGTTGCCGCCTCGGCTTGCTTCGACACGCGTCCAGGCCAGCGAGGCGGGCAGCGCCATGTAGGCTGGCAGGCTGCTGAGCTGGCGCGGTGGCAGCGTCTTCATGAAGATCTGCATGCCACCATGCAGGTGCTTGCTAAGTTGGTCTGGAGGCCGCACGTCGCCACACAGGTGCCAGCCTGGATGGCTGGGCTGGCGGCTGCATGGGAACAGCGGTGGGGCCTTGGCGGGTGCGGGCCTGGCTGTGGTCCCACTGATTTCCTCGGCAAGGCCCTTGTTGGGGCCCCGGCAAGGGTCTTTCCGTGGCACTGCGGTCGTCCCCGGCAAGGATCTTGCCGGAGTCCTCGTGGATTTCTTTGGCAGGGATCTTGCCGAGGATCATCGTCTTCTGGTCCTCATCTGATCTTGTGTGTTTATGTTCTTCACAAAGATCTGCATGCTACTGTGGAGGCGCCTCCCGAGCATTGGTTCCAATGCGGTCGATTGTGTTGGAACCCTTGGGCTCAAGGGTGTCACACTCCGCTGGCGTTGGGCAAGTTGCCCCGGCAAGGGTCTTGCCAGGGCTGCGGTGGCCGCCCCGGCAAGGGTCTTGCCGGGGCAGTCCACCTCGCCCTCTCGCTCTTTGCGTCTCCGTATTGGCGTTGCCTTGATGGTCTTGTGGCTTTAGCTTCCCTCCTCTGCCTTACCAACTGTGGCCGTGGGCGCGGCTCTGACTGCCCGTGCAGAAGTAAAGGGGTACAAGGTTGAGCCCCTACTTCTGTACACCGACAGGAGCCCCCGGGCCTGGGCCACACATAAGCACAATGCGTTATTGGCTAGGCCTAGAACGGTGCGCGGGCAGGCGGAGCCAATTTTTACCGTGGTAACTTTTTCGTCCGCTGCGCTTCTCCATGACCCGTGTTGAATGCGTGACGTGGGGATCGTGCGTGGGGTGACCGAAGCATGCTTGCGTCATCCTGTGGTGAATAGTAAAGGGGCGGCTTGCGTGTCCCTTTAAGACTTCAGGGCCGCTGCTCATTTACTCTCTCCGCCTTGGAACCGTCATTCCATGTTTCCCACTACGCCCGCCCCTTGCGCCACGTACGCCACATGCACGACGCGGGGTAGGTGACAGGCGTATGGAATATGGGAAGGTGCGCGCACGTGGGTTGATACCCACGTGCCTTCAATTGGGCGAGGAGGGCGGTCGACGGCCACGCCTCCTGCCACATTAATGAGCCGGAGTGGTCGAGAGAGGCTGCCGAGCCCCGATCCCGCCCCTTTATAAGGAGGGGAGGGTGAGGGATGGCACCCCTCAATCTTTCGCTATCCGCCTCCTCCCACCTTGGCTTCTTTCTTCCTTCCGGTATGGCGAGAGGGTGCGCCGGTGCTTCGACGGTGGTGACGAGGGTCTCCGCCCGACAACGCGCCCCTCCTTCCCAAGAGTTTGTGGCGGCGGAGCCGGCCACGAGGGGAAGGGTGAGGGGGCGAGGCCGAGGCCACCATGGCGCTTGGGGAAGAGGAGGACGGGGCGGCGCACCGGCATCGCCTCTGCCGGCGGTCCCTCCCCCAATGGAGGGCCACGCCGGGGACCAACCTCGCGAATTCTTCGTCAGTTTGCGCCGGCCGGCGTGTCGTCGTCTCCATCCCCCTACTCCACTTGCTCGGGAGATGCAGCTCGACCCGCCACAGGCTCCGAGACTGCATATGAGGGGCTGCGGGAATAGTGGCACATGGGTCAATGTCAATTTCCCAGCCCCTCATGTCATGTATCTTCGTCGCGGATGGAAGACCTTCACTCGTATCCACAACCTGACGGCGAGACTCGTTCTCTATTTCAAACTAATGGAGAACGGCATGTTCTCCTTCAAGGTCTTTGGAGACATTGGAACTCGCCTAAAGTGCTGCGTGGAGAGCTCCTCTGATGACGAAGACTCTTCCTCGAGCGGGAGTGACGAGGAGGACAGCGACAACGATGACGAGGGCAGCAGGCGGGAGGATGACGGGTCCGACTAGGTGTTAGACCCGCCGTCCCGGAGTGGTGCCGGCAGCATTAGCATCGACACCTGGCGCCTTCTCCCGGTGGGGCCGGATCCTTGAACTTCTCGGGGTCGCCTCCTTGGGCGGCTGGCATGGGAAGGCCGGAGAAGGCGAATAAGGCAGGTGGTGGGCCGACAAGTCGGAGTACGATGGCACCGATGCCTTCATAGCGTATTGGCGGACCACTGCCTCATCTTTCAGCTCTTCTTCCGGCACCATCATCACCAGTCCTCTCCTAGGCGGCCGCCGATATGTTCTCTTGGCGCCTTCTACTTCTCGTACCTCGCCTAGGCACTCCTTTTGCCCTCTTGCTTTCTTGTTCCATTTCCTGAGGAGAGGGACAAGAAAGGGTTCACAGGCACTGAGGGAGTCCTGGATTAGGGGGTGTCCGGATAGCGGAACTATCACCGTTGGCCGGACTCCTAGACTATGAAGATACAAGATTGAAGACTTTGTCCCGTGTCCGGATGGGACTTTCCTTGGCGTGGAAGGCAAGCTTGGCGATACGGATATGTAGATCTCCTACCATTGTAACCGACTCTGTGTAACCCTAACCCTCTCCGGTGTCTATATAAACCGGAGGGTTTTAGTCCGTAGGAAGAACAACAATCATCCCATAGGCTAGCTTCTAGGGTTTAGCCTCCTTGATCTCGTGGTAGATCTACACTTGTACTACCCATATCATCAATATTAATTAAGCAGGAGTAGGGTTTTACCTCCACCGAGAGGGCCCGAACCTGGGTAAAAACATCGTGTCCCTTGTCTCCTATTACCATCCGCCTAGACGCACAGTTCGGGAACCCCTACCCGAGATCCGCCAGTTTTGACACTGATATTGGTGCTTTCATTGAGAGTTCCTATGTGTCATCACCTTTAGGCCCGATGGCTCCTTCGATCATCAACAACGACGCGGTCCAGGGTGAGACTTTTCTCCCCGGACAGATCTTCGTATTCGGCGGCTTCGCACTGCGGGCCAATTCACTTGGCCATCTGGAGCAGATCGAAAGCTACGCCCTTGGCCATCAGGTCAGATTTGGGAGTTTGAACTACACGCCTGACATCCGCGGAGACTTGATCTTCGACGGATTCAAGCCACAGCCAAGCGCGCTGCACTGTCTCGATGGGTATGATCTAGCTCTGCCGCCGAACAGTACCCTGGAGGTCGCACCAGCGTCCGCTCCGACCCATAGCTCGGAGCCGACTTCGCCGATCGAGGACGAGTGGCTGGACACTGCCTCGAGGGCTACAATCTCTATGGCGATCGAGCCGAACACCATCCCTGTCCTTTGCAAAGCCCGTGACTCCGAGGTGCCGGACTCCTCTCCGGACTCCGAACCTCCCACATCCCTGCCAATCAAATCCGATTGTGCGCCGGTTATGGAGTTCACTGCCGCGGACATCTTTCAGCACTCGCCCTTTGGCGACATCCTGACTTTACTAAAGTCTCCCTCTTTATCAGGAGAACCCTGGCCGGACTACGGCCAGGAAGGTTGGGATGTAGACGACGAAGAAATTCAACACCCAACCACCACCCACTTTGTAGCCACTGTCGATGATTTAACCGACATGCTCGACTTTGACTCCGAAGACATCGACGGTATGGACGACGATGCAGGAGACATCCAAGAACCAGCACCTACAGGGCACTAGAAGGCCACCTCGTCATACGACATATACATGGTGGACACCCCAAAAGATGGGAATGGCAATGGAACAGCGGAGGATGACCCCTCCAAGAAACAGCCCAAGCGCCGGCGTCAGCGGCGCCGCTCTAAATCCCAACACAGCAAAAACGGTGATTCTGGCACGGGAGATAATAACACCCCGGAC